>NC_043713.1:46230013-46237403 GCF_006229205.1 Suricata suricatta
TGATTTGGCTATTGTAGAAAGTGCCGCTATGAATATTGGGGTACATGTGCCCCTATGCACCAGTACTTCTGTATCCCTTGGGTCATATGGGAGTTCCACTTACAATTTTTTAAGGAACCTCCACACTGTTTTCCTGAGTGGCTGTACCAGTTTACATTCCCATCAAGAGAGTAGGAGGGTGCCCATTTCTCCTCATCCTTGTCAGCATCTATAGTCTCTTGATTTGTTCATTTTAGCCACTCTGCCTGGTGTGAGGTGGTATCTCGGTGTGGTTTTGATTTGTATTTTCCTGATGATGAGAGATGCTAAGCATCATTTCATGTGCCTGTTGGCCATCTGGATGTCCTCTTTGGAGAAGTGTCTGTTCAGGTCTTCTGCCCATTTCTTCACTGGATTATTTGCTTTTCAGGTATTGAGTTTAGTGAGTTCCTTGTAAATTTTGGATACTAGCCCTTTATCTGATATGCCATTTGCCACTATCTTTTCCCATTCTGTTGGTTGCCTTTTAGTTTTCTTGATTGTTTCCTTTGCATTGCAGAAGCTTTTTATCTTGATGAGGTCCCAATAGTTCAGGTTTGTTTTTGATTCCCTTGCCTTTGGGGATGTGTTGAGGAAGTAGCTGCTGCGATTGAGGTCAAGGAGGCTATTTCCTGCTTTCTCCTCTAAGGTTTTTATGGTTTCCTGTCTGACATTCAGATCCTTTATCCATTTTGAGTTTATTTTTGTGAATGGTGTAAGAAAATAGTCTAATTTCATTCTTCTACATGTTGCTGTCCAGCTCTCCCAACACCACCTGTTGAAGAGGATGTCTTTTTTCCATTGGGTACTCTTTCCTGCTTTGTCAAAGATTAATTGGCCATACATTGTGGGCCCTGTTCTGGGCTCTCTATTCTATTCCATTAGTCCATGTGTCTGTTTTTGTGCCAATACTGTACTGTCTTGATGATGACAGCTTTGTAGTAGAGGCTAAAGTCTGGGATTGTGATGCCTCCTGTTTTGGTTTTCATCTTCAATATTACTTTGGCTATTCAGGGTCTTTCATGGAACCATACGAATTTTAAGATAGTTTATTCTATCTTTGAGAAGAATGCTGGTTCAACTTTGATGGGGATTGCATTGAATGTGTAAATTCCTTTGGGTAAAATAGACATTTTAACAATGCTTATTCTTCCAATCCATGAGCACAGAATGTTTTTCCATTTCTTTGTGTCTTCTTCCATTTCCTTCATAAGTCTTCTATAGTTTTCATCATACAGGTCTTTTACATCTTTGGTTAGGCTTATTCCTAGGTATTTTAGGATTTTTTGTGCAATTGTGAATGGGATCCATTTCTTGATTTCTCTTTCTGTTCCTTCATTTTTGGTGTATAAGCATGCAACTGATTTCTGTACGTTGATTTTGTATCCTGCGACTTTACTGAATTCATTGATCAGTTCTAGAAGGCTTCTGGTGGAGTTGATCAGGTTTTCCATTTAGAGTATCATAACATCAGCGAAAAGTAAAAGTTTGACTTCTTCTTTGCCAATTCTGATGCCTTTTATTTCCTTTTGTTGTCTTATTGCTGATACTAGGACTTCTAACACTATGTTAAACAACAGTGGTGAGAGTGGACATCCCTGTCATGTCCCTGATTTCAGGGGAAAAGCTCCCCATTGAGGATAACATTGGCTGTGGGCTTTTCATAAATGGCTTTTATAATGTTTAAGTAAGTTCCTTCTATTCTGACTTTCTCAAGGGTTTTTATTAAGAAGGGATGTTGTATTTTGTCAAATGCTTTTTCTGCATCTATCGACAGGATCATATGTTTTTTTTTTCTTTTCCTTTGTATCACATTGATGGATTTGCGAATATTGAACCAGCCTTGTAACCCAGGAATGAATCCCACTTGATCATAATGTATAATTCTTTTTATATGCTGTTGAATTCGATTTGCAAGTATCTTGTTGAGTATTTTTGCACCTGTATTCATTAAAGATATTGGCCTGTGGTTCTCTTTTTTTTTTTTTTTGGATCTCTCTCTGGCCTAGGAATCAAAGTGATATGTGCTTTGTAGAATGAGTCTGGAAGTCTTCCTCCCATTTCTATTTTTTGGAATAACTTGAGAAGGATTGATGTTAACTCTGGTTTTATGTCTGATAAAATTCCCCTGGGAATCCATCCAGCCCTGGGCTTTTATTCGTTGGGAGATTTTTGATAACTGTTTTGATTTCTTCACTGGTTTGGGTCTGTTCAGATTTTCTATCTCTTCCAGTTTGAATTTTGGTAGTGTGTGTGCATTTAGGAATTTGTCCATTTCTTCTAAATTGTCCAGTTTGTTGGCATATAATTTTTCATAGTAATCTCTGATGATTGCTTGTATTTCCGAGGGATCTGTTGTAATAGATCTATTTCCTTCATGGTTTTGTCTATTTGAGTGTTCTCTCTTTTCTTTCTGAGGAGCCTAGCTAGAGGTTTATCAATTTTGTTTATTTTTTCAAAAAACCAACTCTTGGATTCATTGACCTGTTCAATTGTTTTTGTGAATTCTATCTTGTTTAATTCTACCCTGGTCTTTATTATTTCTCTCTTTTGCTGGGTTTGGGGTGCTCTTGCTGCTCACTTTCTAGTTTCCTTAGGTGCTCTGTTAGGTTTTGAGTTTGCACTTTTTCTAGTTTGTTGAAACAGGCCTGGATTGCAATGAACTTTCCTCTTAGGACTGCCTTTGCTGTGTCCCAGAGAGTTTGAATTGTTGTATTCTCATTTCCATTTGATTCCATATATTTTTTAATTTCCCCTCTAATTGCCTGGTTCACCCAATCATTCAGTAGGGTAGTTTTTAACCTCCACATTTTTGGAGGTTTTCCAGACTTCTTCCTGTGGTTGATTTCAAGTTTCATAGCATTGTGATCTGAAAGTGTGCATGGTATAATCTCAATTTTTTTGTAATTATGGAGAGCTGTTTTATGACCTAGTATGTAATCAATCTTGGAGAATGTGCCATGTGCACTCGAGAAGAAAGTGGGAAATCCCTAGCTTCAGGATGCAGAGTTCTAAATATATCTATTAATTCCATCTGTTCCAGTGTGACATTCAGGTCCATAGTTTCTTTAGTGATTTTTTTGCTGGTTGACCTATCCATTGTTGTAAGTGGGGTATTAAAGTCCCCTGCAATTAGCACATTCCTATCAATAAGATGGCTTCTGTTTGTGATTAGTTGTTTTACGTGTTTGGGAGCTCTGAAATTCGGCTCATAGATGTTTGTAATTGTTCCTCTTCTCGATGGAGAGACCCTGTAATTATTATATAATGTCCTTCTTCATCTTTTGTTACTGCCTTTACTTTAAAGTCCAGTTTGTCTGATATAAGTATGGCTACTCCAGCTTTTTTTTGGTGTCTAGTCGCATGGTAGATACTTCTCCATCTGCTTACTTTCAATCTGAAGGTGTCTTCAGGTCTAATGGATATTGTTCCATTTGATTGATTGTGAGTCTCTTGTAGACAGCAAATAGATGGATTTTGGTTTTTGATCCATTCTGCTACCCTGTGTCTTCTTACTGGAGCATTCAGTCCATTTACATTCAGTGTTACTTTTGAATAATGTGCGTTTAGATTCATTGTGTTCTCTGTAGGGTTCATGTTTGTATTGATGTCTCTCATGTCTTATATTCCTTACTACCTTTCTCTCATAGAGTCCCTGTTAGGATTTCTTGTAGGGCTGGTTTGGTGGTCATGAATTCTCTCAACTTTTGTTTATTTGGGAAAACTTTATCTCTCCTTCTATTATGAATGACAGGCTCGCTGGATAAAGAATTCTTGGTTGCATATTCTTCCTGCTCATCACCTTGAAGATGTCCTGCCATTCCTTTTTGTCCTGCCAAGTTTCAGTGGATAGGTCTGTAACCACTCTGATAGGGTTCCCTTTGTATGTTAGGGCCCTTTTATCCCTAGCTGCTCTCAGCATTCTCTCCTTGTCTTTATATTTTGCCAGTTTCACTATGATATGTTGTGCTGAAGGTCGATTTAAGTTACATCTTAGGGGAGTTCTATGTGCCTCTTGAATTTCCATGTCTTTTTCTTTCCCCAGATTGGGGAAATTTTTGTGTGTAATTTGGTCCAGCACTGCTTCAGGACCTCTCTCTTTTTCTCCCTCTTCAGGAACTCCCATGATATGGATATTGTTCCATTTGATTGTATCACTCGGGTCTCTAATTCTACTTTCGTGCTCCTGTATCAATTTCTCTTTTTCTCAGCTTCCTCTTTTGCTATAACTTTGTCTTCTAATTAACCTATTCTCCTCTCTGATTCTTCAATCCATGCAGTGGTGGCCTCCATTTTATTATTCACCTCATTTATAGCCTTTTTTTTTTTAACTCATCACAGCTATTTTGAAGGTGCCTAGTCTGTGTATCAATAGCTTCTCTGATGGCTTCTTCAAGCCCAGCGATTAAATTTGTGACAATTGTTCTAAATTCTTGTTCAGTTAAGTTGTTTATGTCTGTTTTGAGCAGTTCCATATCTGTGAATTCTTCCTGGAGTTTCTTTAGAGGAGAGTTCTTTCATTGTGTCATTTTGGCTAGCTTTCTGTCAGATGCTTAACCAACTGAGCCACCTAGGTGCCCCTCTCATCAGTTTTAAAAGCTGGTTCTGCACTGTATGTCTTTTAGTATTTCTCTATTGAAGGAGGCTCTTTGACTGTCTGGGGTCTGTCATTTCAAGAGATGTTCTTTTAATGGTGTCTCTTGGTTTCTCTTCTTATGCCTCTGGTTAATTTATTTCCCTACTCAGCAATATTTGGGACTTTCCATTATGTGTGCTTTGGGTTGTTTCTTGCGGGAGCCCTGAAAAGGAAAACAGACAGAAAAACACACTGAGAATATAAGCACACAAATGTATGGACAGAAAAAGTAAAGAAGCCAACCAAAAGGGGAAAGGAAAAAAGGAACAGGAAGAAAAGAGGGCCAAAAAAAAAAAAAAGAAAAAAAGAAGAAAAAAAAAAAAGCAAGCTGGGAGCAGGGAAGAGCAACAGCCAGAGATAAAGGACAGTCTGAGAGCATAAAACCTGCAAGGAGGAGATAAGGATGAGATAAAGGAAAAACTTTCTGGATGGTAAGAGTTGATCTAAGCACAGCAGTGCCTAAATGTTGGTCTTTCCCAGACTCCAGAGGGAAAGGGAGAAAAGAAGGAAATAGGAAAATAGAAAAGAGAAAACAGGGGAAAAATTAAAAAGTAAAAATATTATGAAAAAAGGGAAAAAACAATTAAAAAATGATAAGCAAAAACACAGGAGCTCTTCAGTGTGGATGGATGTGGCTTGGTGTAGGTAGGTCAGGTCTCAGGGGCTGCTCTTTGAGGCCCCGCCTTAGTGGATGCAGGGAGAAGAATGGCAGTGCCCCAAGCCCCCCTCAGACCATGCCTTGCCAGCCACTTTCTTGAATCCAACCTCCTTGTGCCTCGGGCAGGTCTAATTGTTTCTGCTTTTTAAGTTCCGCTGGGTTTCTAAGTCCTTGCCCACGCACTTGATGTTGCTACCACAGTTAAAATCTCTGGCAGGCAGTGGCTCTCTGGCTGGGATTGAGTAGGTGGATTGTGTAGCCAGTTTTTCCTCCTGGCTCCGCCTGAAGTTGGCCAGCTGCCGGGCCCAAGGGAGAACAAGCTTGCTGAGGGGACAGATTTCTCTCTCCTCGCCCAGTGGCTCTCAGTCCAGGTGAGATCTCTCCTCTCCAGAGATTACACTATGAGTGATTCAGTCTCTACTTCTCTTCCCCTGGTCTCTCCACCACCCTGCACGACGGACCTGCACAGGGCTCTGCAGATCTGTGTGCCGGTGGGCACATGGCTCTCTGTGGTCCCAGAGCCAAGCCTCTGGGCGCTTTGTCTCCTGGCTCCGCTTTGGGCAGGCAATCCCTCCCTGAAAGTCTCTGGTCACAGTTTGCACTCACTCACAGGCATCTATGACACTGCTGTCGATAAGAGGTCTGTGCGCACGCCTCCGTCAAAAACACATATTTTTTAATTGGATTCAATAAGAGTCAATTTTTTAATTTCTTCCTGAGTCAGTTTTGACTCTGCCTTATCCCTAGAAACCACTGCCCTTTTTATTATCTCCATAGTTTTGCCGATTCCACAATGTCCTACAGTTGGAATCATATGATACATAGCCTTCTCAGATTGGCTTTTTTCACCTACTAATATGCATTTAAACTTCCTCTACGTCTCTTCATGCCCTTGATAGCTCACTTGTTTTTAGCTCTGAGTTACATTCCATTGTCTGTATTTGCCCAGTATATTTACCCACCCATCTACTGAAGAACACCTTGGTTGCTTCCAAGTTTGGGCAATTGTGAATAAGCTGGTATAAACATCCATGTGCAGGGTTTTGTGTGGACATAATGTGCTGACTTTTTTGAATCAACACCGAGGAGTGTGATTGTTGGATCTCATGGTAAGAACACGTTCTGTTTTATAAGAAACCACCAAACCCGTCTTCCAAAGTGACTGTGTCATTTTCCACTCCCACCAGCAATGACTGAGTGTTCCTGATGCTCCATATCCTTGTCAGCATTTGATGTTGTCAGTTCTGCATTTTAGCCATTCAAACAGGTGTGTAGTGGAGTTTTGTTGTCTTAATATGGCTTTCTCCAGTGATATATGATGTGGAGCATCTCTTCATGTGCTTCCAATTTCTTCAGTGAAGTTGGTTTATGGCCTCTTTTTAAAGTGAGTTGTTTATTTTCTTATTGCTGAACTTTAGAAGCTCCTTGTGTATTTTGGACACAGCCCTTCATCAGATGTGTCTTTTGCCAATATTTTCTCCCAGAATGATATACAGATAACAAATAAGTTATATCTTTTTTTTAGAGGATTTATTTTTTTTTAATTTTAAAAAAAATTTTTAAATTTATTTTTGATACAGAGAGAGACAGAGCATGAGAGGGGGAGAGGCAGAGAGAGAAGGAGACACAGAACCGGAAGCAGGCTCCAGGCTCTGAGCTAGCTGTCAGCACAGAGCCTGATGCGGGGCTCGAACCCACGAATGTGAGATCTGACCTGAGCCGAAGTCAGAGGCTTAACCGACTGAGCCACCCAGGCACCCCAAGTTACATGTTTTTAAACATTTTTTTAGTGGCTGCCTTAAGAGTTTGCAATATGCATTTACAATGAATGCAAGTCCATTTTCAAATAATGCTATGCCACTGTACAGGCAGGGTATGTCCCAGTAACTATGCCACACCGTGTGATCTCAGACACTTGTTTATCAGAGCAATTGAGAGTAAGCGGACCCCTCATCAAGAAACGCTGTTTAAATTTCACTAGCATTTTTTAAAATCCATACATACTGCCTCTCAAATCAAGAATCTGAATTCTGTTCATACTGATGCAGAGGAAAGACTTCATGGAAGCAAACGGTATT
>NC_043713.1:46237503-46239752 GCF_006229205.1 Suricata suricatta
GGGGAGGCTAGGGAAGCTATTTCTTACCCTCAGAAAAACAAGAGAGAGGAAGGGATTTGAGGTTAAAAGGATCAACAGTCAAATCCCAGAGTGTACACTTAGGAGACTATATGACCTATGATCGATTACTTAAACTTTTGTATTTTTGCTTCTGATAAAACAGTGAAGGTGAAGTGTGGCCAGAGAGAGCAGCAAGCTCACAACCTGTGCAGAAATCAAGGATCTGGCCACATGGGGACAGGACTGCTGGAAAGGAAGAAGCAGCTTAATTGTTTTCCCAGAAGCATGAAAGTCAAGCAGAATGTAGTGACTCTAATGATGATACCTTGTGTTGATCTGGTTCCTTTCTCTTAAGAGCTCAGAGTGTTTCTCAGACATTGTCTCATTAATCTGCAAATCATTCCTGGGAGTTAGGTAGGAATAAAGCCAGACAAAAGTTTCTAGCTCACCACGTTAGTAAGAGCCAAAGATTGAAAAGCCTCTCTGTAAGCAGATGCACCTTCCGTCACAGACACATAAAGCATAGCACAGGAAAGATCTGCAGATTCTTGTGATCTTTAAAATATCTTTCAGAAGATAAGGTATTGTAATCAAAAGTCTTCTTCCTTGATTTTTTGACAAATGAAAGCATTTATGGAGTTTTGCTCCCAGGAGTGAAATAAGAAACTAGTGAGATTCAAACGTCGTATTGTATTTAATATATGTAAATGTGAGCTTTCTCTCCTAGCACAGGGCAATGACTGGAGGATGATTACCCTTCAAAAAAGAATAGAAAAGTATGGAGAATGGGAATGACATTTTCCAGTGACCAAATAAACACTGCAATAGAAAAGGAAATCAATGCATTGCCAATATTTGGTCCCATTAGCAAGGCAGTTCCTCAAGGGAATGTTTCCCCAACGATTGTTTTTGGCACAAGGATAAGAAGGTAAACATGAAATCCACAAGCTCACAGAGCCTGAGAAACAGACCTCTAACTGGGGGGATCAGTTCAAGCAGAGAGCAAAGCCCTTGTCCAGAAGAAGGATGAACTCTGGCTGCCTTAGGTGGGAGTCCCTAGAAGCCTGGCCTAAGTGGGGGTTTTGGTGCAAGTGACCACTTGAGGGGGGCTGTCAGGAGGAGAGGGGTGGGAAAACAGGTGTGCAGAGGAGGAAAGCTAAAGAAGAGGGACCCTAATATAGACTAATGTCAGCCTGGTCACAGGAAGCACTCAGAAATGCAAATTACATCAGAGATATGGCCCCACTTTATGAAAGGGGCTGCTGTTGTAACTGTTTGTTGGTCACTGATCATGAGCTGTGTGGGGCATGTGGTGGGATCATAACCTCTCTAGAGAGGTAGCCGCTGTTCAAACAAGGGCCATGCTCTGAAAAGGGGCAACTGTGACCATGAGCAGCTGGCTCTCAGTGTGCATGGTGACCTGGGAAAGGCCAGGGGCTGAAGATAGCTCCTGAGCTGGCTTTAGTGCTGCTTAGGGACCAAACAACTAAAAGGACTCATGGTCTCTTCCAAAACATACACTTTGAGGGAATAATTCTTTCCTTTTCTTTTCCTTTCCTTTCCAAACATCTTCCCTTCCCTTCTAATAAACCTATGTGTGGGTTACCAAAAAGCCAACTAATCAAACAAAATAATAAATCAGACAGGCATGTGAAACAAGGTGTTCATTAAAAGCTATGAACAAAAGCTTTTATGAACAAAGGCTCTATTCTCAAAGCACAGTGGCCAAATGACTCCTTCCCATCCCTTCACTGCTCTAAATCCCCTCCCATCAACTTATGCCATTTTTTTTGAGCACTTACTGTATTCAGACACTGTCCTTGGCTCTGGGCACACAGTAGTAAAAAATGGAGTCCATGTCTCATGTCCAGTCCATCTCCACCTGGCTCAGCCTGCCAGGTCCCCCATGTTGGGTCACAAACCAGTGTTCTCCCTTCTTTGGCATAGTATGTTACTGAGAATCATGTCAGGTCTTTCCTTGCCCAAGGGGACAGTCACCAATTAGGTCTGCTTCCCTGCTCTGCACGATTCAGACAGATGCCAGTGGCTTGGCCATCCTGGTTGTACATGTTGCAGCCAATCCTGTCCCACAAGGTGGCCCAAATGTGGGCTGACAAATCCCCTCACAGAGTAGTCCTGAATCCTGGCCAAGGATAACACATATTACTTCTAATATACTTTCTATATTAAAAAGGATTGGAAGCAGGTATTGATATTGGTTGAATGCCTTGGACATGCAGCTAGGCAAG
>NC_043713.1:46239852-46243466 GCF_006229205.1 Suricata suricatta
TACATATAAATGCAAATGCCATATATAACGATATTCATTTAACTGTTACCTGATATAAATAATGCATAAAATCCCTACATCTATAATTTATAACTTATAAATATGTAATTACTTCGAGTTGAGGCATATGCACAAAACCCTTTTCTGATAGGTGTGTGTGTGTGTGTGTGTGTGTGTGTGTGTGTGTGGTCTAAAAAGCACGAAGGCCATCTTTCCATTATGTCTCTATACTCAGTGGCAAGAGTCCTACAAAGCTTTGTAGTTTCCGGTACATTTGATATTCATAATAACTCTGAGAAATAAGGATTATTAATATTATTGCTTAAGTTGTATAGCTGCCGAAATTGTAGTTCAGAAAGGCTCTGTGGCTTGTGTTGTGTTCCTTGGCCAGGAAGTCGTGAAGGCCACCACACCACACACCCAGATGTTCTGGTTTTCTGGCTCATGTCCTGTTCCTCAGTTGTATTATTTTTCCATTCCAAATCAGAACTTCTTGAAATCGCTAATGTTGACACGTTTTTAGAAATTACCTTATGAAACATATTGCTCACTCCACCGGGGGAGGGAGAAATTCCCTAAAAGCCACTCTCCTTGCATCAAAGTTTCTACCAGGTTGTCAAATCTAATATGATTTGCTCTTCTAGTGCATAAAATAAATGGCGTCAGAATGTATGGGGAAAAATATGCTTGATACTTGTTATTTGTTGGAGAATTCTTTTCAAAGCTGATGGCTTCAAAAGTACAGCATCACTCAGGCACCTGAGTGGCTCAGTTGGTTAAACTTTCGACTTTGGCTCAGGTCATGATCTCGTGGCTCATGAGTTCAAGCCCTGCATAGGGCTCTGTGCTGACGCTTGGAACCTGAAGCCTACTTTGGATTCTGTGTCTCTCACTCTGCCCCTCCCCACTCATGCTCTATCTCTCTCTCCTTCAATAATAAATAAATATTTAAAAATTAAAAATAAACATTAAAAAATTCTTTTTTTAAAGTACAGCATTAAAAAATTACATTAATGATGATAATGATATTACATATGGGTTCACATTTCATAGTTTATAGGTTATTAAATATGTCCAAATGTGTTTCCTCATTTTATTTTTCCAATAACCTTGCATGTTTATTTAGGCTTGATTATGCCAAAAATCAGCATCACCTTATAATTACTGAGAAAATCAAATGGCATATGAATTTAGCCACAATAAAAAAATTGTGATGGCCCAACAAATATCATAGGATGTTGTGGCAATTTAAGATTATGGGGGAAAATACTACAATCCACCACTGACTGGATCAAACTATATTAATGTATTCTGTCAGCATATTTCATTTTATATAATGTAATCATACTTAGCTAGAATTTTGTGGTTTTTTAAGCATCTCAGAAACATCTTGCTACTGATTTTTCATAATTAAAATATATCAATACTATTCCATGAATAACCTATATGTGAGATCAGATCTATTAGCTCATTTCCTTATTGCTGTGTAATCAGGTGTTATCTCTAGTTTTTTCACTATTATCAAATAATGTTGTAATAAACATTTTATGATGAAAATTTCTTCCCAATTTTGGATTAGGTCTTTAGGAGATATGTATAGATTTTATGTGGGACATATTTTCCCACATTCCTTTATGAAAAGAGTTTTCAAATTTACATTGGATTAAACAAGAAACACATATTTGCATTTCAGCACAATTTTGCCAACATCGTTTACTACATTTCAAAGGTAATCATGTGTTTCATGGGTGGAAAATTGTACTTCATTGTGGTTTTAATTTTTCTAATCTTAGCTCTAGTGTGTCAAGGATCTTCCCATGTACTATTTTTCTCCCAGGTAAATTTCATGAATTATTCAAACAATATGGATAGCAGCCACACGCACTGTACATACGTTGTTCCTATCTGCCTTGGTCTATTTTTTCTTGTCGCATTTTCAGGATGCTAATTCTTATTATATGCTTTTTTTATCACATGGTTTAAATATAACAACATTGAAAAACTTCATGTATAGGTTTGTGTAAGCCCAGCTTCGTGGAGGTGCATATGGTGAGATAATGGGGGAACACGAGGGGTTCTGGGAGTGAAAACATGATGAGAGTTACTTCCTGGGGCCCAGGTATGCTCTCATGGAATGTCGAAAGCTATACTTTTATCTCAGCAACTTATTTAGAGCAGAACCGGGGACTACAAAGTTGAATCCTAAGGGGACGAGCAGGTGACAGTGATAGATTTTGATCACACGAGCAGTTGGGATTCTTCTTGGAATGGAGCTAGATGCCCAGGTGAAGCAACATGAGGAACCTTGGGAGAAAATGGCAGGTGTGTTATCTTTGGCTGAGGAAACTGGGGGAGCACTGACAGCCCCCAGAGGCCACACTTCCTGTTTGAACAAGAGGGCAGGAAGAAGGTAAGGGTGTTGTAAAAACCACCGATGGCTAAGGAACGCTATTTGTTGTGTCCTTTCTTACTTATGTTACTTCCCTGGGTGAACCAACCACGTACATTCTAAGTGATGACATAGAGGGACAGAGGAAAAAAGACAACCCACAGTTCCTTTTCCTCTTAGACTTTTCCTACTCATCAGAAAACTGAAAGTAGAGAGTGCTGGTAGTATGTGTGTGCACCAAGAAGTGAAATAAAAACAGTTGAAATATGGGTGCCTGGGTTGCTCAGTCAGCTGAGCGTTTGCCCTTTTATTTTTTTTTTAAAGTTTACTTATTTTTGAGAGAGTGGGACACAGAGTGTGAATGGAGGAGAGGTAGAGACAGACAGACAGACAGAAAGACAGACAGAATCTGAAGCAGGCTCTAGGCCCTCAGCTGTCAGCAAAGGGCCTGGACATAGGGTTCGAATGCACCAATGGTGAGATCATGATCTGAGCTGAAGTCAGACACTTAACCTACTGAGGTACCCAGGAGCCCCTGATTGTCTGACTTTTGAGTTCGACTCAGGTCATGATCTTATGGTTCCGGAATTTGAGGCCCGCATGGGGCTCTGTGCTGACATTGGAGCCTGCTTGGGATTCTCTCTCTTTCTCCTTCTTTCTGCCCCTCCCCCACCCTCAAAATAAATAAACTTAAGAAAAAATACAGTGGAATTAATTTTGTGTTAACAGTTTTGCTGAGAACAAAATATAATGCATGGACAAGCTACAAAATACAAATTATGCTGATTTCAATTTTTCTGAGTATGAGATACATGCTCTCATACTAGCATTAAAAACTGACATTGCAAGGGCACCTCAGTTGCTCAGTCGGTTAAGCATCTGACTTGGCTCAGGTCATGATCACGTTTGTGAGTTTGAGCATCTGGCCCTGACAGCTCCTCTCAGAGCCTGGAGCCTGCTTCAGATTCTGTGTCTCCCTCTCTCTCTTCCCCTCCCCCACTCATGCTCGCTCTCTCTCTCTTTCTCTCTCTCTCTCTCTCTCTCAAAAATAAACATAATAAAAACTGGCATTGCAGAATATCACAATTTGTGGTTAAATCCATGCTAATTTTTTTTCACATAGAACATCATTAAATGGCAAGTTAAAAATGCTATGGCAATTGGAGAGAAAGGCCATGGAAGAATGGGAAGAGCTTTATATTCTAGTAGTCTTAGCAACACTTTT
>NC_043713.1:46243966-46244501 GCF_006229205.1 Suricata suricatta
GGGAGGGTCACAGAGAAGGGACAGAATCTGGAGCAGGCTCAAGCTCTGAGCTGTCAGCACAGAGCTTGATGCGGGGCACGAACTCACATGCAGTGAGATCATGTCTGGAGCTGAAGTTGAACGCTTAACCAGCTGAGCTCCCCGGTTGCCCCGCAGGTGAATGGTTTTACGTCATCTCAATTACATTGATTTAATTTCTGCCTAGTTAAAATTTTAGAAATCAAAAGTGCACATATTCAAGGAAGACTTCCTATACTATGTGGAAGTATGACTCAGTAAAAAAAATAGATATGTTTACAGCAATTTTAATTCTTTAGCACTCCCTTCAGTTAGTCTCATAATTTTTAACTATGCTCATTTTCACACCCTGTTCTCATTCATTTCTTGCTACGTTCATCTTTATAAAATAACGATTTTATAAATGGGTCACTAAAAGATAATTGAACCTAAAGGAAAGAAGTTGAAGGGACTTAAAAAACAGGCTTTCATGTTCCATTTTGATAAGTAAATATACAATCTATATCTAAAGGATGTT
>NC_043713.1:46244601-46254556 GCF_006229205.1 Suricata suricatta
GTTGTCAACAAAAAAATGTACTCTCAAACGGAATTCAATAGCACATTACAAGGATTATACAACTGGCCCTTGAACCACAGGGATTTGAACTGTGCAGGTCGCCTTACACATGGATTTCTTTTGATAAACAAAGTACAATAGTGTAAATGTGTTTTCTATTCCTTATGATTTTCCCAATAATACTTTATTTTCTCCAGCTTACTTTATTCTGAGAGGACAGTAGGTAATAAATATACAAAATATGTGTTAATTGACTGTTAGGTTACCAGTAAGGCTTCCAGTCAACAACAGGTTATTTGCAGTTAAGTTCCTGGGGAGTCAAACGTGCAGGGAGTGGTGCCTTTAACCACTGCATTGATCAAAGGTTAACTACACATCGGGATCAAGTGGGATTTATTCCTGGAATGCAAAGATGGTTCAACATATGAAAAAATACATTTCCCCCTACTAACAAAATGAAAGTCAAAACCCACGTAATAATCTTAATTGATGCAAAAAGCATCTGACAAAATTCAGGAACCTTTTATGATAAAAAAAAATTGCAATATACTAGGAATAGAAGGAAATTACCCCAACATAATAAAGATCATAAATGAAAATCCCACAGATGACAGCTTTCTCAGTAGTGAAAAACTCAAAGCTTTTCCTCTAAGGTTAGGAACAAAGTGAGAGTGCCCACTCTTGCCCCTTCTAACTAACCTAGGGAGTCCTACCCAAAGCAATTAGGCAGAAAAAGAAATAAAATGCAACCAAAAAATAAAGAAGTGAAACTATCTCCATTCATAGACGATGATCTTATATACAGAAAATTCTCAAGGTTTAACAAAAAACTATAAGAACTAATAAATGTATTTAAGAAACTTGTGGGTTACAAAATCAATGTACAAAAATCAGTTGTCTTTTTATATACACAGATAGCCATATATCTAGGTAGCCATTTTTGTGTTATGTATTACATAAACTACATTTTTTCTGTTCAATATGGACCTTTTCCAAAACTCCCACTACATCATTGATTTTATCACATGGTTCTAAGAACAGATTTAAAAATAAGTATTACATATTTTGTCATGTAAGCAATTAAAATATCTGATTGATTGACACAGCTGAAATAGTCAGAAAGGCACTTCATAATCCCAGATATACTGAGGAACAAGGCTGCTGGAAGAAAGCAGAGGTTGAGTGGCAGCAAAGTGCTATTGTAGAGACTTTTTATTTTATTTTTTAATGTTTGTTTATTTTTGAGAGATAGAGCCTGACTGGCGGGGGACGGGGGGGTGGCAAGAGAGAGAGGGAGTTATAGAATCCGAAGCAGGCTTCAGGCTCTGAACTGTCAACGTGGAGCCTGACACAGGGCTCAAACCATGAACCATGAGGTCATGACCTGAGCCGAAGTCGGGAGGTCATGACCTGAGCCGAATTCGGATGCTCAATGGACTGAGCCACCCAAGTACCCCTGTATGGACGTTTTGAAGGTATGATGCTTGATACTTGAAGGTGGTATTAGAGACATTTTTGAGAGATACTTTTGGCCGTTTTAATCATTAAGATTTTTATGAAAAAACAAACATGATGGTTTAACTTAAACAGAATGGTTTTCTGTGAGGAAATAAAACACATAGCGGCCTTATTAGGGTCTTGGCCAATAGAAACTTGCATAATAGCATTGTGATTTGACACTTAAGATCATGTAATAAACAAAAAACTTTAAAAAATGTTTTAATGTTTATTTTTGAGAGAGAGAGTGAGAGAGAGCCCAAGTGGTGGAGGGGCAGAGAGAGAGGGAGACACAGAATCTGAAGCAGGCTTGAGGCTCTGGACTGTGGACACAGAGCCCAACGTGGAGCTCCAACCCACTGACTGCTAGATCATGACCTGAGCCAAAGTCAGACGCTTAACCGACTGAGCCATCCATGTGCCCCATAAACATGAAACTTTCCATCTGAATATTTGGGGTGAAAATGATTATATGGTAGGATAAATACTTAAGTTGCATGAATTAAAGTTTTCCAAGATATTTTAAATTTCTATTTTAAGAATTGAAGCCATAAATTCATGAATGAACTGAGCAGAAACAGCAAATTACAATCTATGAAAAAATTTAACAGTAATACTACTTTTAAAATAATGGGAAGTTTTCAAGCTTACTTTGTTAATGATATGTTCTCTATTTTGTCTATTTTATTTTTTCTAAGTCAAAATTAATTTGACATTTGTATTAATCTGTCATCCTTCCAGATGGTTTGAATAGTTAATTTGGACATAAACCTTCATTATTTTTTGTAGCCAAACATGTCTCATGTGCCCATTTCAAGATTGGCATGTGTACTCTGAGTAGTTTTCCATAGAAATCTACTGAAAATGAATCCTACCTCTCTTGCAGTTTCCTCAGGCATGCAAACTGCCTCAAATCCGATGGGCGAGCTAATTTCATTTCCATTAATCTGGGGACCTGTCATTTCACTTCTGATCATTGTTTCACTATAAGCAGGTCAACATAAGTATCCATTATTCATTTGTGCTCTTTTCTAAGTAAAAACAGCTCTTCAGACTTGAGGAAGGACTGGATGATCAGGTTCCAGAAATAGAGAGCCTTTGGGGTTGTTCAACCTCTTGTACAGCGAATTGGAGGCCTGTTTCTATTCTAAACACAGGATTTTGGGGGCAGCAGACAAATACTGGGCCAAGTGTTCTGTAGTTAATTCTTCTCTTTAGTCTTTTCTATGATGGCCTCAGTGCTTCATTAGAACTATGACCCTGGAAGCCAACCTATTGTTTAATAGTCTAATATGGTTGTCAGTCTGGCTGGCTATAGTACCCAGTTATTTGATGAAATACTAGTCTAGGTTTTACTCTGAAAGTATTTTGTTTATGTGATTAACATCTATAATCAGTTGACCTCAGTAAAAACTGAGGTTTCTTGAGGGAGAAAGAAGCTTACTTAAGACTATGGCATCAACACCTGCCTGAATTTCCATGTTTCTTACTTACCCTGTAAATTTCATATTTTGCAACCTTTCCACAATCCTAAGTAAATATATACTCAGTAACAGTAATAGTACAATAACAGCATTCATATGACTTTTCAAATTGACAAACCCTATTTATATGTTATTTTCATGTATATATCAATGATATGATTAGGCATATTTCATAGTTATAAATGAGAAAACTGAGGCTCAGAGACATTTAGTAGCTTGCCTAATATCAGGCAATTATTGACAAAAGACACAATAGAAGCATTCTGATTCTAAACCATCTTACTCCCACTTTACCAAACTCCTTTGATCCTATAAATCTTTGACTTGGCTATTAATTTTATCATTGCTGTCAAGTAGAAATGCCTTAAATCACTCCATGATTCCAATAAGTTTTAAAGGCAATGATGTTTTGGCAGGTAGGGAGAATACCGACTAAGACTTCAGTAGGTGATCTGCAAATCATATTTGCTTTTTAATGCAACAATAGATTTATAAATTCAAAAAATGAAATTTAGCCCCCATTAAGGATAACTGTTCAATGAAAGGAGCTACTCTGGAAAACAATGGGGTTGTTTAAAAATTTTAAACACAAAATCCAAGCTTCTGAAATCTGCTTCTGAGAGGACTTAGCAAGCTCCTATGGAACTGATTCTCTGAGAAATAATAGCACTGAATTCTGGACAAAAAATAAAAATAAAATGAAAAAAAAATAAACACACACACATGACACATTATATAGGGAAATAAGCACTTGGGCAAAGGGAGCATCAAATAGTGAAATTTTAATTTCTGTGGCCTTTATGCTGGAGGAAGGCTGCTGACACTGCAGAGTTTTTCTAAGACTCCAACATAATAAGCAAAGAACAGAGTTTGGGGCAACGGCAGCTGCTAGAAAGTAAGGAACATGATTTTGGGGGTGACCACAAGGTTCTGGAGAAGCAGCAGCCAGAGGGGGAAGCTACTTAAGGTGTCTTCACATTTCTGGTTGACTCCTGAACCACACATGTGCAAGAAAAAGAGAAGAATTGAACTGAAATTTTATCTTCTCCCCAGAAGGCTTAATTTATAGCTTGGGTACAATCAAGTTACTACCTTTGCTAAAACAAAAATAAATAACAATGCTTGTCATGGAAATATAGCCTAATCCAGAGTCTCCAGAGCATAACATTCACAATGTCACAGATACAATCCAAAATTACTTGCATCAAAACGGCCAGGAAGATGAAACTTAAAGAATATCGATAGAGAAAACCCTAATATGACCAAATTGTTGGAATTATTCTGCTAAGGGTTTTGAAGGCGCTCTTATGGCAGTGCACAGTGATTATAAAGGAAAATATCCTCCTAATGAATGGACAGACAGGAAAAAAAAATCCGCAGTAGATACAAACAATAAAAAATTAATTGAATAAGCTTAAGAGAAGGATGGAGACAACAGAGAAAAGAGTGAACTTAAAGATAAATCAATAGAAATAACCTAATCTGAAGAATGGAGAGAAAAAAAGGCTACAATAAAAAATTCAATAGAGATCCACCATGTTTAATAAGTCCCATTAGAAGCTGAGGAATGAGGCAGGAAAATATATTTGAAATGTAATGTTTTAAAAATGTTCCAAATTTGCAAAAGTCATACATTCACAGATTGAAGAAGTAAAGCAAACCCCAAGAAAAATAACTATACATAAAAGCATAAAACTATTCCTAGACCCATTAATATATGCTGATAAATGAAATATAAGAAGAAAATCTTGAATGTAGCCAGAGAAATACAACCCATTCCATAGAGGAAAACAATGATTTGAACTAACAGCAGCTTCTCATCAGAAACCAGGAAGGCAGGAAATCTGTGGGACCAGTATCTTCAAGAGTGAGTTGGGGAAAAAGAAAACAACATAAAAATAATCTGTCCACCCAAATTCCCTATTTTGCAAAATATTTTTCAGAAATGAAAGTGAATTAATATTTTCAGGTGAAAAACAAAAACTAAGAGAATTGTTACTGCCATTCTTACACTGCAAAACTGAGAAAGGACATTATTCAGGCTAAAGGAAAATGATACCAGTAAAAACAGGTATTTTGGAAGGAAAGAGTTGCTCCAGAAATTATAAATGTAGAGACGTAATTAAATATGAAATCTACTGTTCCTTAGTTTCTTTAAAATACATGTGAGGGTTTAAAAAATATTAAAATGTTTCATTGTGTTTACGCAATACATAGAGGTAGTACATATGAAAACTATAGCATAAAGTACAAAGCAGTGGTCAGCATATTACAGCCTATTTTTATAATTATTTTTTATTGGAATGCAGTTATGTTCATTATTTCACAAATGTCTATTGCTGCTTTTGTGCAGCAATAGCAAACAGAGACTGGCACACGAAAAAAAAAAAAGCCTAATATACTTACCTACCTAGTGTAAAAGATGGAAGGAGGAAAATGGACCCATATAATTGTAGTGTTTCTATACTTTACAAGAACTCGTATAATATTAACTCTAAGTAGACTGAAAAATAAAGATGCACATTGTAATTACAGGAGGAATTATTTTAAAATAATACAAAGTATTACTAACACCCTAATACATGCATTCCTATTGGATCCCTTAGAATAAAAAACATTAATTTATTCAATACTATGCAGAAGGGGTGAAATTGAGGGACACAAAAGAGAGGACAGAAAACAAATAAGAAAATGTAGACAAAATTCCACCATATCAATAATTACAATAGTAACAAACTAAAATTTCAGACTAAATAGTAACAGACTAAATTCTAAATTTTTGTTAAAAAAACAATTATCAGATTTTTTTTAAAGAAGATCCAACTTTATGATACCTCCAAAATACACATTTCAAGTACAAAGAAGGGGACTGTTTGAAAGTAAATGAAGGGAAACAGTAGACATTTGATCATTATTATGCATAGATTGCATATTTTCAAGTTTACCTCTTTCTACATTTCATTTCTATTCCTCAAATCAGTACTTCACATGGCTTTTATGATGATATACACAGAGCAATGAAACTTTCAGTCCCTGACATGGACACTTCCAGCATAGATCAATCAAAGTAATACTCTGTCTGCTTGTTTCAGCTCTCCTACTATGAAAAAGTACCCTTTTGCAATCTATTTAGTGTCCTGCTTTTTATATTTTTGTGCTTATTGGTGACTTTGCTATTTACAGTGGCCTCTGGAGCATAGTCATGAACTGTTGTCTGGTGTTGTAAGCTCACGAAAGCTATTATGTGCATTATGGAGAAAGTATGTTTGTTAGATAAGCTTTCTTCAGGCATGAATTATATGAGGTCCTGTTGGCCTCAAGGAAACAGGAATAGACAGTCATAAAGGCTAATGTAAAGGCAAGAGAATAAAAAGAAAAATAGAAGTGGATGCAATAGTGAAGTATTAGAAGTATTTGTATTGGCATGAAAACTTTTGAGTCACTAATGAGCAATCTGACAAGGTGGCTAATCAAGTCAGGGTTATGACAGCTGGTCTCTTGAATTATGAGGAATAAATGAAAAGAATGGGAAAGATGTGACTAATACAGAGGAAAGAAAGTGAAAGCACAAATGAAGATATAAAGTAATAGATATTCCCAAGAAGGGAACCACAAAAATCAAGTCAGATAAAATAATTACTTTTAAAAGTCGTCTCCACTCTGAAATACTGCAGGTTCAAAAAGTTTTATCGTATCTAGAACAAGAAAATAAAAGATCCGTAATGAGAAAAATGGGGGAATCCCTGGGTAACTCAGTGGATTTAAGTGCCAGACTGTTGATTTTGGCTCAGGTCACAGTCTTGAAGTCATGGAATCAAGCCCCACCTGAGTCTCAGTGCTAAATATGGCACCTCCTTGGGACTCTCTCTCACCCTCTCTCTCTGCCCCACCCCATGCTTGTGTGTGCACAATGCATGCATGTTCTCTCTTTCTCTGTCTGTCTCTCTGTCAAAATAAATAAACATTAAAAAAAGAAAAAGAGGTAAAATGTTACAAAAGATTAAAGAAAAAGTGTACCAATATCCGAAAGATAGAAAATAAGCTACTTTCAAATGTTCAATAACTGAATATTATGAATGCCAAAAAAAAATGTTCCAACAAAGTGTTATATGGAAAAAGTTGTGAGTCACGATTTTTATACCCGACTACCTTAAGTTTCTTTGGAAGGCTTGTCAAAGACACTTTGAAACAGTTTTAGGTAAGAGCACTCATTCTCATTCCTGCCTACCTTGAAAAGCAGCTAACGTACTTGAAAGTATACCACAGTCAGGTCCACTCCTTCCATCCGAGAAATCTTCTATGAGAAAAAAGAAATAGATATCTGTACGCTAAATGTCTAAATATATGAAAGTTAAATAAGGCACCAAATAGATAAATTTTTATTCTGTTTAATCAGTTATACTTTCATAAAGTAAAAAATATGTATGTTACTATGATTTGTGTAACTGAAATTCAGCAAGATATCAAAGATAATTGAATTTAATCATTATGAGGCATTTCTGGATATGCTGTTGACAGGCCAGAGATGTTTACCTAAGTAATAAGTAAATACATGAATAATTCATGTTTTATTTATTCCAATAAATGTCATTTTTATAACATTCCATATATCAATATTAATGCATTTATCTTAGTCACACCAATGTGTTAAGATTTTCAGTATTCATGGCCTGTTGATACTAATAAGGTAAAGGATTAAAACCTAATGTAGTTTATTTAAACTATATGTAATGTGAATATCTTTGTTAAAATATGTTACGAAAATATCCATAAAATTAACATTATATAGCATGTTGTTATTGTCCCTCTAAAGCATTTAACATTACCTATTAGAATAAAGAGCTAAAATATCATTAAAATTAACCAATTATATATTTCCAGGAAAAAATTTAAATAAACTAGAAAATTTTTATATTTTGAACATTTAGGAAAATAAACTATTTGCAATCCTAATATTTGAAGTCAGTATAATTGCTAGTGAAATAATATGTCTCAAGCTACATGCAAATATGAGTAATGTATTTAATATTGCAAAGTATTTACTTTCCAGGTGCAACTGTTGTGATTGCACTCTAATTCGTGAATTAAGTCTGTGTAATAAACTAAAAAAACCCCCACAACAACCAGCATGACAATGAAAGCTTGGTGCTATTTTGAGAAGATAAGAAGTTTGCTCCACCCACTCTCAGGAGTTTCCCTGTGGCCTAAATGGTGTTAATCATGAGAGAGGATTAGGTTAGGTTCTGTCTCATCAGTACTGACCACTGGTAAATGGGAGAATATCATGTATTCTTATTAAAATTAAAGTTTTGAGTGTGTTTGTGATCAGGAGAGCCTAGGATCCACTCAGCCTGCAGTGTCAATATGTCTTCCAGTGAGGCACATTGTTTTCCTGATAGTCTAACTTTCTATAAGACATATGTGAAAAAACAGTTTGTCATTGGGGAATGAGTATACATGATGCTTGGCACTAAGCAGTCTCGATTTGGGGGATTATAAGTTTAAGGAGTCCTCTGGAAAGGCAGCTACCTAGAACCTGGGTATCGGGGCTCATGGGATTTAGTAGCGACACTGCCAAATGGAAGAAGTCTCAGTCCTATCAGAAGCTGACCTTCTATACAGTCCTTTGGACTGAGTGAAGAGGACTCTGAAGTCACAATGTTCTTGTTGCTCAGAAAGCTAAGTCTAGTGAATTTCTGGTTTCATTTTTGGATAATTCTACTAATTGGACCATACTTGCTTCTCTGCAATCACTTTTCTAGTACTAGCAAAAGGTATTTCTCTTTCTCACCATTATTTTACTAATCAGAATCTTTTATGATGTTTAAGGACATTCCAGAGCTTTCAGTGAATAGACAAGAAAAGTTTATGAGGGGATAATTTACCCTTAGGATTAGAAAATGCTTTTCATCTATTTCTACAAAAGCATTTTAATTTAAAGGCAGAATAATGATTTTCTGCATGCTTTGTTGTGTTAATTGGAGAAGTCTAAATTACTGCTTAGGGACAGAAGAATTTTCCTCTTCATATCATCTTTTTTGTATGATCAATGGGTGCTTCTGGGTTAAATATATTTTTAAAGATCAATGAATGATCTTAACTATTACAGAGACACAAAGCAGTAAAGATATATAACATATTGATCTTGGTTTTCTATGGAGGTGGGATCTGAGCAATATAAAAATAGGATATGTGGTAATTTGTTTTTCTAAAGGACAGGAAAGACATATGGCAAACTGTTAGTAGCAGTTATTTCCAGATAGTAGGATTTCAAGTATTATTTATTATCCATTTTTATAATTGGGCATGTGTGATTTTAAAATGGAGATATTTGTGGATGGGTGGACTATTTGTGTATATGTGTGTAAACAGACACACATACATACACATATTTTTTTAATTGGAAGGAATTTATAATCTAGTGAAGGACATAGAAGTGTACATAAATATCTATAATACCTGTAGAAAAATGATGTCAGAAGTATTACAGATCAAGTACCATGGGAGATTAACAAGGGAAGAAAAGTCCGCAGGTTTTTTTCTTGGCTTTTAAATTTTGCGGAGAAAATATTTTCTTTTGTGCTGGACACAACACATTGCTTTCTGTCTTTCAGTTGGGTATGTCAGCCGTAATACTTAGACGATAATCTCTGATGACCCCCAGTGATTCTCGTCATGCAACCAAATTGAATAGGAATTGAATTTCAAAGATATAATTAAAAATCAAATATAACATAAAGCATATATTTCAAACAATAGAAGTTAAAAATAATTTTAGTTAATGTGTACAATATTAATAGTTCACGTACTATCATTTCCATCTGTGTAATGTATTTGATATACTTCTTTTAATATGATTTTATACTTACTATCAAAGTGTTCTATCAAATTCCTTCAGCTATGTTTTGAGACATGAATCCCATACTTAAATAACTTTGGAAAGTACTTTATAATTTATCTTCCATTTGTAAATT
>NC_043713.1:46254656-46261647 GCF_006229205.1 Suricata suricatta
GAATACAGCATTTTAGGTGTATCTGTTTCTGCGTTTTCATTTATAAGTCACATTATTTATTGAGAAGTTGTTTTAGTTAGGAACCACATAGTTTGGGGATCCTATATTTGAAAAATAGAGTGGAAGCCCTTCTTCTTTTTGCAAATATATTCTGTGGCTGCAACATTTTTATGATATAATTCAGTGTTTGCAGCAGAAGTATTTTCAAGGTCTCTGAATCCCCAAATTCCAGACCAGTTCTAATAATTTGTGGGAGACATTACGTGGTTATACTTCTGCTGCACAGGTTATCCTCCAAGGGGTCTTTCCAGGGTCAGATACAGTGAAAATGCACAAAGCCTTTTATGTAGCCAGCAGACCACCGATTTTGTGTCTGTTGTTTCAGAACCTTGAACAATTAGCTGACATGTATATGGGTCTTATTTTTCCAATCGGATCTTAGGCTTTCAGGGCATGGACAAATTTCATCCATAAAGCAAGGTATTAAAGCAGGCTATACAGCAAAATATTGTTTCCAAATGGATTGCATTCTATTCATTTGTGATTTATTTGCTTCCATGATACACACACACATGCACACATACACAAATATCTATGACTGGGTAAAAAGGGTCTTATGATAATAATGAAGCATGTAAAATTTTTGTTTTCGTAAGGTTGATACATAAAGGAAGAGATTTTGAATTCGTAGGAAGGGTGCTCTGCCAAAGCTGGTGCCTTGGGCACACAGGTACCCAGATGGTTGACACTGAACATGGAAACCACCACTCCTTATTCACAGCCAACACTGTGAGCAGATTTTTATCTCAGAGGTTGTCTGGCTGCTTTCTGAAGATTAGCTACTGAAGTCTTTGTACTGTTAAAACTGCTGGTTTTAACACCATTTAGTCTACAAAGGCTTATCAAATTCTGGGAAGAGTTTTAAATTGGGGGAACAATTTAACAGTAAGTTATAGTCATATGAAGCAAGTTCATAAATAAAATCACAATACTTTTTGTCTTTACCTGCCTATATCCTAGTGGATATTTGGTAGTTACTAAATACACATTTCAGAATGATTTGGATGCCAATTGTATTTGTTGGTACTCCATCAAGATCTCCTCAGTGGTTTTGGAAATGGTGACATTCTCCGGATGCCTGGGTGGCTCAGTCAGTTGATCATGTCGACTCCAACTCACATCATGATCTCACGCTTCATGGGTTCAAACCCCACATTGGGCTCTCTGTTGCCAGTGCAGAGCCATTTCAGATCCTCTGTTCTCTCTTTCTGCCCCTCTCCTACTCACACTCTTAAAAATAAACTTTAAAAAAACTTTAAAAACAAGAAATGGTGATATTTTAGTAATCCTAGGTCATTTTCACTCAGTCTTTTAGAGAGGTTTCAGGTATGTGTATACATAGAGTGTAAGCAAATTTTGGAATCAATTATTTCTAGTTATTAACATTAGCCTGTATCTGGGATTCACAAATCCCCTTCAATGACTATGGAATCAATTAGTTTAAAGCTTCATTCACTTATTCTCCTGCAATGCCACCTTTTGGCTAAAAGTGTATTGAAAAAAATAAGGTGGATAAGGTCCAAAGGAAGCAATTAGGCACAATCAACAAATGTCTCTTGCAGCAGGAGATATGCTGATAGGTTCAGAAATACAGCAGTAAGTAGAACCAAGTAGCCGCTGCCTTCAGGAAGCGACCATCTATCCTATGAGGACAGACAATAATGAAGTAATATAAAAAATTAAGTAAACGATACAGATGTGCAGAGGACTAATCAAGTATTAGGCATGATGGGAGAGTATAAACGGTGAACCTAACTCACTCTCAGGGAGTTCGAGGGGAACAGATTCCTCAAGAATCTGTGTTGTTCATTGCAGTTTGGAAAGTGAGTGGATTTTCGAGAGCATCAGGTCCATGAAGGCAGGGACTTTGTTCTGTTTATGGCTGCAGCCCCAGTACCTCAAATAGGATGTGGACCCTAGCCTGCACTGTAAATACTTGTTGAATGAATAAGGGAGCTCTCTAGGTTAGTGAAGAAAGAAGGACAAACATTATGAGGCAGGAAGAACAGCCAGCCTCCTGGAAGCAGAGAACATGACGTGAAGGAATTATAAGCAGTTCACGGTCAATTTCCATAGTTTACTGATACGGGTCCTCCACAGCTTAAATGGTGATTTCCAATCCATGTCCTTTCAATCTTCTTTTTAAATCAATTGTAACAGTAATAAACACTTAATAAGCACAAGTAGAATAATGGACATAGCCCGGCATGTTAAAGAAATAAGGATGGTCGCCTCCCAAACCTAGGGAGTTAACCAGCCCACATTAGCCTGTCTGTGCTCAGCTGCTCTTCACTGAGATGCAGTAAGAGATAGTGGTAGTTGGATAATTGCTGATCTGGTTGAAATGACTATGAACAAGTCGCTTGACCTTTCTGGATTTTGTGGAGGTTTTCCCCTCTTTGGAATTTCTGTGTGCTTAATTTACCTTCTTTTAAACCTTTGTACAGAGAGGACATATTTCTGTATGTTCTCTGGGCCTGTGACCACAATGTAGCAAATAAGATGCTGTTCTTTAGGCCCAGAATTTACTCATGCTGTCCATTCACTCCAGTAGATGGAAGGCACTGGTGGTTACGAGCAATACTCACCACACTTGCCAAACAAGGAAAACCGACGGTGTTGGTGACTTCCTGACTCTGGAAAGTCCAATCCATTCTCTCCATGGATCAGCGTGAAACTTTCTCTCCTTCCCAAGATGAGATAAACATCATGGGTTTTTCCAACATTCTTTTAGGTCCTTCAAACAAGTATTTTGCTTGTTTGTGTTGGGATGTGAGGAAATGGCCCCTCTCACTAAACCAAACATAAGACACTAGTCTCCTTTCTCCCAAGTCTGAAGCACTGCATCCAAGTCAGAACCCCCAGCGGCGCAGGCTTCTCTTTCTCAGGAGCACACAGCTAGCCTCAGGGTTCGCTTTCCCTTCCTTCCCAATTGGGGAGAAAACACCTCTTTTTGTATCCTGTTAAAAAGCTGAGAAAAGTCGACATTTTAAAAACAAAGAGTGCTACAAAACTGAAGGTGAGTGAACCACGAATGGTGTAAAATGCAAGTTGCTGATGGCATACATCTCAGCACAGTGGCAGCATGCTGAGACCCCCTAAAATAATTGGTCTCCCCCCAGATAAATGAACCCAGAACCAGCTATGCAGTTTGTGAGTTCTGATGCAAAATCATCCCAGTGCAAAATGTGGTCTCCTTGTTCAAAAAGCAGGAGAAAAGTGTTGCTAAGACTACTAGAATATAAAGTTCTTCCCATTCTTCCATGGCCTTTCTCTCCAATTGCCATAGCATTTTTAACTTGCCATTTAATGATGTTCTATGTGAAAAAAAATTAGCATGGATTTAACCACAAATTGTGATATTCTGCAATGCCAGTTTTTATTATGTTTATTTTTGAGAGAGAGAGAGAGAGAGAGAGAGAGAGAGAGAGAGAGAGAGCGCGCGCGCATGAGTGGGGGAGGGGAAGAGAGAGAGGGAGACACAGAATCTGAAGCAGGCTCCAGGCTCTGAGAGGAGCTGTTAGGGCCAGATGCTCAAACTCACAAACGTGATCATGACCTGAGCCAAAGACAGAGGCTTAACCAACTGAGCCACCAAGGTGCTCCTGCAATGTCAGTTTTTAATGCTAGTATGAGAGCATGTATCTCATATGCAGAAAAACTGAAATCAGCATAATTTGTATTTTGTAGCTTGTCCATGCATTCATATTTTGTTCTCAGCAAAACTGTTAACACAAAACTAATTCAACTGTATTTTTTCTTAAGTTTATTTATTTTGAGAGTGGAGAGGGGCAGAAAGAAGGAGAAAGAGAGAGAATCCCAAGCAGGCTCCACATGTCAGCACAGAGCCCCATGCAGGCCTCGAACTCACGAACCATGAGATCATGACCTGAGCCTAACTCAAAAGTCTGACAGTCAGGGGCTCCTGGGTGGCTCAGTAGGTTAAGTGTCTGACTTCAGCTCAGGTCATGATCTCACCATTGGTGCGTTCGAACCCCTCATCCGGGCTCTGTGCTGACAGCTCAGGGCCTAGAGCCTGCTTCAGATTCTGTCTGTCTGTCTCTCTCTCTCTTTCTACCTTTCCTCCGCTCATATTCTGTGTCCCACTGTCCCAAAAATAAGTAAACATTAAAAAAACTTTTTAAAAATAAAAGGGCAGATGCTCAACTGACTGAGCAACCCAGGCACCCATATTTCAACTCTTTTTATTTCACTTCTTGGTGCACACACATACTACCAGCACTCTCTACTTTCAGTTTTCTGATGAGTAGGAAAAGTCTAAGAGGAAAAGGAATTGTGGGTTGTCTTTTTTTCTCTGTCCCTCTATGTTATCACTTAGAATGTACGTGGTTGGTTCACCCAGGGAAGTAACAGAAATAAGAAAGGACATGACAGATAGCATTCCCTAGCCATCAGTGGTTTTTACAATACCCTTACCTTCTTCCTGCCTTCTTGTTCAAACAGGAAGTGTGGCCTCTGGGGGCTGTCAGTGCTCCCCCAGTTTCCTCAGCCAACGATAACACACCTGCCATTTTCTCCCAAGGTCCCTCATGTTGCTTCACCCAGACATCTAGCTCCATTCTAAGAAGAATCCCAACTGCTCGTGTGATCAAAATCTATCACTGTCACCTGCTCGTCCCCTTAGGATTCAACTTTGTAGTCCCCAGCTCTGCTCTAAATAAGTTGCTGAGATAAAAGTGTAGCTTTCCACATTCCATGAGAGCATACCTGGGCCCCAGGAAGTAACTCTCATCATGTTTTCACTCCCAGAACCCCTCGCGTTCCCCCATTATCTCACCATATGCACCTCCACGAAGCTGGGCTTACACAAACCTATACATGAAGTTTTTCAATGTTGTTATATTTAAACCATGTGATAAAAAAGCATATAATAAGAATTAGCATCCTGAAAATGCGACAAGAAAAAATAGACCAAGGCAGATAGGAACAACATATGTACAGTGAGTGTGGCTGCTGTCCATATTGTTTGAATAGTTCATGAAATTTACCTGGGAGAAAAATAGTACATGGGAAGATCCTCGACACACTAGAGCTAAGATTAGAAAAATTAAAACCACAATGAAGTACAATTTTCCACCCATGAAACACGTGATTACCTTTGAAATGTAGTAAACGATGTTGGCAAAATTGTGCTGAAATGCAAACATGTGTTTCTTGTTTAATCCAATGTAAATTTGAAAACTCTTTTCATAAAGGAATATGGGAAAATATGTCCCACATAAAATCTATACATATCTCCTAAAGACCTAATCCAAAATTGGGAAGAAATTTTCATCATAAAATGTTTATTACAACATTGTTTGATAATAGTGAAAAAACTAGAGATAACACCTGATTACCCAGCAATAAGGAAATGAGCTAATAGATCTGATCTCACATATAGGTTATTCATGGAATAGTATTCATATATTTTAATTATGAAAAATCAATAGCAAGATGTTTCTGAGATGCTTAAAAAACCACAAAATTCTAGCTAAGTATGATTACATTATATAAAATGAAATATGCTGACAGAATACATTAATATAGTTTGATCCAGTCAGTGGTGGATTGTAGTATTTTCCCCCATAATCTTAGATTGCCACAACATCCTATGATATTTGTTGGGCCATCACAATTTTTTTATTGTGGCTAAATTCATATGCCATTTGATTTTCTCAGTAATTATAAGGCGATGCTGATTTTTGGCATAATCAAGCCTAACTAAACATGCAAGGTTATTGGAAAAATAAAATGAGGAAACACATTTGGACATATTTAATAACCTATAAACTATGAAATCTGAACCCATATGTAATATCATTATCATCATTAATGTAATTTTTTAATGCTGTACTTTAAAAAAAGAATTTTTTAATGTTTATTTTTAATTTTTAAATATTTATTTATTATTGAAGGAGAGAGAGATAGAGCATGAGTGGGGAGGGTCAGAGTGAGAGACACAGAATCCAAAGTAGGCTTCAGGTTCCAAGCGTCAGCACAGAGCCCTATGCAGGGCTTGAACTCATGAGCCATGAGATCATGACCTGAGCCAAAGTCGAATGTTTAACCAACTGAGCCACTCAGGTGCCTGAGTGATGCTGTACTTTTGAAGCCATCAGCTTTGAAAAGAATTCTCCAACAAATAACAAGTATCAAGCATATTTTTCCCCATACATTCTGACGCCATTTATTTTATGCACTAGAAGAGCAAATCATATTAGACTTGACAACCTGGTAGAAACTTAGATGCAAGGAGAGTGGCTTTTAGGGAATATCTCCCTCCCCCCAGTGGAGTGAGCAATATGTTTCATAAGGTAATTTCTAAAAACGTGTCAACATTAGCGATTTCAAGAAGTTCTGATTTGGAATGGAAAAATAATACAACTGAGGAACAGGACATGAGCCAGAAAACCAGAACGTCTGGGTGTGTGGTGTGGTGGCCTTCACGGCTTCCTGGCCAAGGAACACAACACAAGCCACAGAGCCTTTCTGAACTACAATTTCGGCAGCTATACAACCTAAGCAATAATATTAATAATCCTTATTTCTCAGAGTTACTATGAATATCAAATGTACCGGAAACTACAAAGCTTTGTAGGACTCTTGCCACTGAGTATAGAGACATAATGGAAAGATGGCCTTCGTGCTTTTTAGACCACACACACACACACACACACACACACACACACACACCTATCAGAAAAGGGTTTTGTGCATATGCCTCAACTTGAAGTAATTACATATTTATAAGTTATAAATTATAGATGTAGGGATTTTATGCATTATTTATATCAGGTAACAGTTAAATGAATATCGTTATATATGGCATTTGCATTTATATGTATGCTATATGTATGATATTAAACACATGCATGTCATGTATATAATTTTAAATAGTATTTAAACTTACATCAAATATGTACATATA
>NC_043713.1:46261747-46263905 GCF_006229205.1 Suricata suricatta
GGGGAGGCTAGGGAAGCTATTTCTTACCCTCAGAAAAACAAGAGAGAGGAAGGGATTTGAGGTTAAAAGGATCAACAGTCAAATCCCAGAGTGTACACTTAGGAGACTATTGATCGATTACTTAAACTTTTGTATTTTTGCTTCTGATAAAACAGTGAAGGTGAAGTGTGGCCAGAGAGAGCAGCAAGCTCACAACCTGTGCAGAAATCAAGGATCTGGCCACATGGGGACAGGACTGCTGGAAAGGAAGAAGCAGCTTAATTGTTTTCCCAGAAGCATGAAAGTCAAGCAGAATGTAGTGACTCTAATGATGATACCTTGTGTTGATCTGGTTCCTTTCTCTTAAGAGCTCAGAGTGCTTCTCAGACATTGTCTCATTAATCTGCAAATCATTCCTGGGAGTTAGGTAGGAATAAAGCCGGACAAAAGTTTCTAGCTCACCACATTAGTAAGAGCCAAAGACTGAAATAGCCTCTCTGTAAGCAGATGCACCTTCCGTCACAGACACATAAAGCATAGCACAGGAAAGATCTGCAGATTCTTGTGATCTTTAAAATATCTTTCAGAAGATAAGGTATTGTAATCAAAAGTCTTCTTCCTTGATTTCTTGACAAATGAAAGCATTTATGGAGTTTTGCTCCCAGGAGTGAAATAAGAAATTAGTGAGATTCAAACGTCGTATTGTATTTAATATATGTAAATGTGAGCTTTCTCTCCTAGCACAGGGCAATGACTGGAGGATGATTACCCTTCAAAAAAGAATAGAAAAGTATGGAAAATGGGAATGACATTTTCCAGTGACCAAATAAACACTGCAATAGAAAAGGAAATCAATGCATTGCCAATATTTGGTCCCATTAGCAAGGCAGTTCCTCAAGGGAATGTTTCCCCAACGATTGTTTTTGGCACAAGGATAAGAAGGTAAACATGAAATCCACAAGCTCACAGAGCCTGAGAAACAAACATCTAACTGGGGGGATCAGTTCAAGCAGAGAGCAAAGCCCTTGTCCAGAAGAAGGATGAACTCTGGCTGCCTTAGGTGGGAGTCCCTAGAAGCCTGGCCTAAGTGGGGGTTTTGGTGCAAGTGACCACTTGAGGGGGGCTGTCAGGAAGAGAGGGGTGGGAAAACAGGTGTGCAGAGGAGGAAAGCTAAAGAAGAGGGACCCTAATATAGACTAATGTCAGCCTGGTCACAGGAAGCACTCAGAAATGCAAATTACATCAGAGATATGGCCCCGCTTTATGAAAGGGGCTGCTGTTGTAACTGTTGGTCACTGATCATGAGCTGTGCGGGGCGTGTGGTGGGATCATAACCTCTCTAGAGAGGTAGCTGCTCTTCAAACAGGGGCCATGCTCTGAAAAGGAACAACTGTGACCATGAGCAGCTAGCTCTCAGTGTGCATGGTGACCTGGGAAAGGCCAGGGGCTGAAGATAGCTCCTGAACTGGCTTTAGTGCTGCTTAGGGACCAAACAACCAAAAGGACTCATGATCTCTTCCAAAACATACCCTTTGAGGGAATAATTCTTTCCTTTTCTTTTCCTTTCCTTTCCAAACATCTTCCCTTCCCTTCTAATAAACCTATGTCTGGGTTACCAAAAAGCCAACTAATCAAACAAAATAATAAATCAGACAGGCATGTGAAACAAGGTGTTCAATAAAAGCTATGAACAAAAGCTTTTATGAACAAAAGCTCTATTCTCAAAGCACAGTGGCCAAATGACTCCTTCCCATCCCTTCACTGCTCTAAATCCCCTCCCATCAACTTATGCAACTTTTTTTTTTGAGCACTTACTGTATTTCAGACACTGTCCTTGGCTCTGGGCACACAGTAGTAAATAGTGGACTCCATGACCTATGTCCAGTAGGACCTTTTAAGGAGCCATCTCCACCTGGCTCAGCCTGCCAGGTCCCCCATGTTGGATCACAAAGCCAGCATTCTCCCTTCTTTGGCATGGTGTGTTACTGAGAATCATGTCGGGTCTTTCCTGGCCCAAGGGGACAGTCCCCAATTAGGTCTGCTTCCCTGCTCTGCACGATTCAGACAGATGCCAGTGGCTCGGCCATCCTGGTTGTACATGTTGCAGCCAATCCTGTCCCACAAGGTGGCCCAAATGTGGGCTGACAAATCCCCTCACAGAGTAGTCCTGAATCCTGGC
>NC_043713.1:46264005-46271635 GCF_006229205.1 Suricata suricatta
CCACAAGACATTTATAATCTAGGAACTCAGACTAGGCTCAAACTAAGCCGATGTCTGCCATAGGGAAAACGGCCAATGTGTAAACTTGCCCACACCACAACATGAATACCGTTTGCTTCCATGAAGTCTTTCCTCTGCATCAGTATGAACAGAATTCAGATTCTTGATTTGAGAGGCAGTATGTATGGATTTTAAAAAACACTAGTGAAATTTAAACAGCATTCTTTGATGAGGGGTCCGCTTACTCTCAATTGCTCTGATAAACAAGTGTCTGAGATCACATGGTGTGGCATAGTTACTGTGACATACCCTACCTGTACAGTGGCATAGCATTATTTGAAAATGGACTTGCATTCATTGTAAATGCATATTGCAAACTCTTAAGGCAGCCACTAAAAAAATGTTTAAAAACATGTAACTTATTTGTTATCTTTCTGGGAGAAAATATTGGCAAAAGACACATCTGATGAAGGACTGTGTCCAAAATACACAAGGAACTTCTAACGCTCAGCAATAAGAAAATAAACAACTCACTTTAAAAAGAGGCCATAAACCAATTTCGAAGAAATTAGAAGCACATGAAGAGATGCTCCACATCATATATCACTGGAGAAAGCCAAATTAATACAGTGAAACTCCACTACACACCTGTTTGAATGGCCAAAATGCAGAACCGACAACACCAAATGCTGACAAGGATATGGAGCATCAGGAACTCTCAGTCATTGCTGGTGGGAATGGAAAATGATACAGTCACTTTGGAATGCGATTTGGTGGTTTCTTTTAAAACAAAACATATTCTTACCAATATGATCCAGCAATCACACTCCTCGGTGTTGATCCAAAAAAGTCAGCACATTATGTCCACACAAAACCCTGCACATGGATGTTTATAGCAGTTTATTCACAATTGCCCAAACTTGGAAGCAACCACAGTGTTCTTCAGTAGGTGGGTGGGTAAACATACCGGGTAAATACAGACAATGGAATGTAACTCAGAGCTAAAAGCAAGTGAGCTATCAAGGGCATGAAGAGACGTAGAGGAAGCTTAAGTGCATATTAGTAGGTGAAAAAAGCCAATCTGAGAAGGCTACGTATCATATGATTCCAACTGTAGGACATTGAGGGATCAACAAAACTATGGAGATAATAAAAAGGGCAGTGGTTTCTAGGGATAAGGCAGAGTTGAAACTGACTCAGGAAGAAATAAAAAATTTGACTCTCTTCAAATCCAATTAAAAAATGTATGTTTTTAATTAAAACCTCCAAACCCAGGGGTATCTGGGTGGCTTAGTTGGTTAAGCAGCCAACTGCAGCTCAGGTCATGATCTCACAGCTCCTGAGTTCAAGCCCCACATGGGGCTCTGTGCTGACAGCTCGGAGCCTGCAGCCTTCTTCAGATTCTGCCTCTGTCTCTCTGGCCCTCCCCTGCTCATGCTCGCTCTCTGTCTCTCTGTCTCTGTCTCTGTCTCTGTCTCTCTCTCTCTCTCTCTCTCTCTCTCTCAAATATACATAAAAAATAATTTAAAAATTAAAAAAATAATCTCCAAACCCAGAAAACCTTAGTTTCAGATAGTTTTACTAGTAAATCCTATAAAGCGTTTAAGGGACAAACACTATTAATTCTATATACTCACTTTCTAAAATTAGCATAGGAAGAAACACAGTCATTTTATGAGGCCACTGTCTTTCTGACACCAAAATCAAAGATATTACAAGGAAAGAAAATTACAGATCAATATTCCCAAGGAACAGACTAAAAATCTTCATGAAAATATTAAATCAAATCCAACAATATGTAAAAAGGATAATACTTCATAACAAAATAGTCCTTATTTCAGGATTGTGGCATGGTTTCAAATTTGAAAAATCTATTAGTAAAGTTTATTGTATTAGAATAAGTAAGAAAAATACATGTGATTATCTCAATCGATGTAAAATTCAACCCACAGGTGGGGACAAGGAGCTTTGGAACATCAGCTGAATTGCTGAATTATGGCCCTCCCTAGGCAAAAGGCCCTGAGGCGACTCATGATGGGAAAGGTCAAAGGGCAATTTTCCAGAGAGGGGGCAGTAGTGAGGGAGCACGTGGGCATTGGGTGTGCCAGGCAAGGAAGGGCATCTTTGGGGTGGGAGGGCGAGGTTTCATATTGGTTGGAATTCTTTTTTATATATACACATATATATTCATATTATATATTATATTTATATATAGAGAGAGGGAGACAGAATGGGAGAGAGACAGGGACAAATGTCAAATATGAATGTTAGAAATTTTTGGACCTATGTTTAAAGGATATTAAAGCATTTATTGTATTATCTTTTTACCTTTTTCTGTGTGTGTAAAAATTTTGAAGTTAATGAAAACTCTAAGTATCTCCTTTAAGTAGAAATAAATCTAGAACAATATAAAAAACAATACTTTTCCCTCAGGCACATAAAAGATGCTCAGTAAAGACTTGCTGACTTTAGGAGGCTTCCCTGCAATTAGCTTTGTGCAAGGGACAGGCTGCTGATACGTTTAGATTTTCTGAGAAAAGTATGTCCCAGAAATATTCAGATCTTAGAAAACTAGGAAAGCCTATTAAATGCCATTTAATTTGCAAACCATTCATGTCTTTTTGTACATACATATTTTAAAGTTGATTTTAACATTTAGGGTTTTGTATATGTTCTCCTATATAATTAAAGGAAAGCATCTTCTGACTTTCAAGACTTTAAAAAGCTAAAATGCCTACATTTATTTGAAGAGGTTTTATGGAGTTGACGAGAACTATGCAGCAGTTTTGTGACTGCCTAGCTTGGCACGCACCTAGTAGTTTGGTTTGGTAATTACTGAGCTATGGTATTTAACATCGTATTTTTACAGTTTTGTCACTGCATTGTGCTATTCTGCAGCCAAAAGGAAAAATAGCAAACCACTTTATCATCTGATTTTCTCCCCCCAAAAAGAAAAAGCATCATGACAATGAGTCCACGGTATTAAATTAACATAAATCTGCAAATTCAAAAAAGTAGCTCTTCCTAGCTTTCTAGAGCCCTCTCTAGAAAAGATGCACAGAATGCTCCATCACATTCTGTCTTTGCCTTTCTCGGTTCATCTGTCCCTTCTTCCTCCCAGTCCGCAGGCCTCATATCGTCCTCAGATACAGTCTCTCTGGAGCATCTTTGGAAACAGGGACAAAGCAGGCAAAAGTCCTGGTGCTTTTGCTACAAAAACAAAACAAAACAAAACACAGAAGGCTGTATTTCTGAAAGAGCCAAGACAAAGCTCGAGAGACACAGATCAGCAAAGCACAAGCCTCTTTGCCACGGCTGCCCTGGCCACGTGGACCACTTCTACTCTTCATTCAGAGAGAATCCTGTGTTCCTTTCACTCTTGCTTCTCTAAATCCTCTCCTTTGCTCCCTCCCTTTCTTTCCTCCTTTGCTGCCACCCCACTGCCTCTTTTTGTTCAACACACAGACAGTACAAGGCCAGTGACAGCCACGTGTGCCATGTATCACACCACCGATCTTAGAAGCTCACACTGGTATCTTCACTGGCCCTGAAGGCCCCAGAAACACTCACAAGTTACAGTGAGGGGGCACCTGGGTGGCTCAGTCAGTGGAGCTTCTGACTCTTGATTTTGGTTGCGGTCATGATCCCAGGATCTTGGGATTGAACCCTGAGTCAGGCTCTGCTCTGACTATGGAGCCTGCTTAAGTTTCTCTCTCTCTCTCTCTCTCTCTCTCACTCTCTCTCTCTTTTCCTCTGCCCCCCTTCCCCTGCTCATGATCTATCTCTCTCTAAAATAAAATAGGGGAAAAAAAGCTACAGTTGAATGACCAGCCTAAGAAAGAGAGGGCTAACGAAATCTTTGACATTGAAATGCAATGAACAGTTCCCTCCTCTACTCTGTGTTGCTACATTCCATCCAGTCAAAATTTAAAAAGTCAATCTATGGTATAGTAACCCTATCTTCAAATAATATTTTATGGGAAAAGTCATATGTAAGTTGATTGATGAGTTTTATGGAAAGAATTGAAGTTATTGCAAAGTAAAGTAACCCCATAATCAGCATTACTGCTCTTCTTGCCTTTAAGATCACAGTTTATCTGGGGCATCTGGGTGGCTCAGCTGGTTAAGCATCTGACTTCAGCTCCAGGCATGATCTCGTGATCTGGAATTTACGTCAGAGCCTGCAGCCTGCTTTGGATTCTGTGTCTGCCTCTTTTTCTGCTCCTCCCCCACTTACACTCTGTATCTCTCTCAAAAATAAACATTAAAAACATTAAAATCACACTTTATCAAATGCAGAACAAACATTGCACAATATCCATGTTAGCAGCAAGGAAGGGGTTCAGGGTTCCAAAACAATTCCTAACTTCCAATCGTGAACAGCTTCAGAGGCCTCAAAGTACAAACGTTGGAATAGACTTTCTTTTTGTAACATCTTACACCTGTAATAGCACCTTACGATTTGTAACCTAGGCCCCAAACACATCTTGGCAAGCCCTCCCTAATCCGGGGGAGTTAACAGTGAGTGTCTCTTGGAATGTGTGTATTTCTCAGGCAATGCCACTTGGTAAATTCCATGATGTTTTGGCAGAGTCCATCCACCTCCTCCCTCCTCAAGTCTCTCAGGATTGCCAACTGAAGCGATTCCATATGACTCAGACCATCCCTGGTCCCACATCTCCTGCGAAAACCATCAGAAGTCAGTGCAGAGTTGAATAGGCTCAGGAGAACCATCAGGTGATAATGCATTTTCCTTGGAACATCAGTCCTGAAATAGCCTCTTCGACGTCCAGGTCAGGCAATTCCCCCTGGAAGCATCCAGCAGGCATTATAGCCTGAAAAATAGAAAAACTGGATGGTCCCCAAGAAAGAACTAAAAAGGCACCAATTAGCGATACCACAAAGCCACAAACAAACCTTCATCCTGTCCTGCTCTTTTAATTAAAAACATCAGTGATACGCATAGAGTTCAGAAAACATTTACTGAGCACCTACTGTGGCTGTGCAGCCTCTGCTTCCCCTCTCCCTGCCTGGCAATGACTTATTCTGGTCCCCACAACCCCCCGCCATCATGAGCTTCATTCCATAACTTTTCACACTCAACTGTAACTCCTGCTTTACTTGCCATCCCCCTACTACTCAATCCCAAACTCACTGATGTGTCTTGTTCAGTGTTGCATATTACTGTCAACATCTCATGTTATGTCTGATAATAGTTGTTTTATATATTTAGGCACTCCTATGTTAGGTGCATAAATTTTACAAATGTTAGATCCTCTTCTTGGATTTACCCCTTATCATTATGTAACCCCCTTCTTTGTTTCTTGTTATTGTTTTTCTTTAAAGTCTATTATGTTTGATATGACTATATTCTTTTCATTATTATTTGCATGGAATATCTTTTTCCATCCCTTCCCTTTCAGTGCACAGTCTGTGTGCATCTTTACATTTGAAGTGAGTCTCGCAGGCAGTACAAAGACAAGCCTTCTTTTGTTATCCATTCAGCTACCCCATGTCTTTTGATGGGAGCACTTAGTCCTTTTACACTTAAAACAAATGATAGATTTGTACTTATTGGCATTTTGTGGACCATTTTCTCGTTCTTTTGTAGTTCTCTGTTCCTGTCTTCTTTTCATGCTCTTTTCCCTTGTGACTTGGTGCTTTTCCTTCGTGTTATGTTTGTATTCGTTTTTCTTAATTCTTTGTGTATCTATGTATAGAGCAGTCTATTTAAGTTGATGGTAGCTTAAGTTCAAACACATTCTAAAAGCAATTACATCTTTACTCCCACCTTCTATGTTTTGGTTTTGATAATTTACATCTTATTAGTTTGTGTATCTCTTGACTAATTATTGGATATATAGACGATTTTACTACTTTTATTTTTGAGCCTTCATACTAGCTGTGTAGGCGGCTGATCCACCACCTTTACTGTATGTTCATCAGGAAAAAATAGAAAGGTCCCAAATAAAATCATAAATGAAAGAGAAATTACATCTGCTACCACAAAAATGCAAAGGATCATAAGAGACTACTGCAAATAATTATAATAAATAATATATAATATATAACAAATATATTTATTATATTTATATTATACATATATAACATATAATAAATGGGACAAACTGGAAGAAATGGATAAATTCATAGAAATATATAATCTAAGGCTGAATCAAGAAGAAATATAAAATACAAACAGACCAAATATTAGTAATGAAATTGAATCAGTAATCAAAAAACTCCCAACAAGTAAAAGTCCAAGACCAGATAGTTTCATAGGCAAATTCTACCAAACATCTAAAAAAGAGTTAATAGCTATTTTTCCCAAACTATTCCAAAAAATTCAAGAGAAAGGAATGCTTCCAAACTTCTCCTATGAGGCTAGCAATACTGTGATATCAGAACCAGAAAAAGACACTGCAAAAAAGTAAAGTTACAGATTAATATCCCTGATGAACATAGATGCAAAAAAAAAAAAATCCTCAACAAGATATTAGCAAATGACCTTACCAAATACACAAAAAAGATTAAAACTGTACTAGTGTTTCAATACAGAAAAGCATTTTATGGAGATTAACATCTACTTATCATAAAAAGAAACCTCAACAAAGTGCATATAGAGGGAACACACCTCAGAATAATAAAGGCCATGTATGAAAAACTCACAGGTAACATCATATTCCCTGGTGAAAAGCTGAAAGCTTTTCCTATAAGATTGCGAACAACACAAGGATGTCCACCCTGGCCACTTTTATTCAGCATAGTATCGGAAGCCCTAGCTATAGCAATGAGATAAGAAAAAGAAATAAAAGGCATTCAAATTGAAAATAGTAAAATTGCCATTATTTGCAGAGGACAGGAGACTATATATAGAACAAAACCTAAAGTCTTCACCAAAAAAACCATTAGAACTAATAAATGAATTCAGTAAAGTTACAGAATACAAAAGTTATGTACATTGGGCACCTGGGTAGCTCAGCTGGTTAAGCATCTGACTTTGGCTCAAGTCATGATCTCACAGTTTGGGAATGTGAGCTCCACAAGGGGTTCTTTGCTTGTCAGTGCAGAGCCCAATTTGAATCTTCTGTCCCCCTCTCTCTCTGCCATGTGTGTTCCCTTTCTCTCTCTCTCTCTCTCTCTCTCTCTCTCTCTCTCTCTCTCTCTCTCTCTCTCTCTGAAGAAGGAGGAGGAGGAGAAAGTGTGTGCACAGAGAAGGGATCTCAGGTGGGGCTCTGGGGGCAATCCACTAGTTACAAAAGCAACACCACCCCCATTAAGGGAGTAATTTGTAACCAGAAAGAAGAATGTCAACCAATTTTTCTGGCCAGCTACACTCTTCCTGTTTTGGAAGCCTTGCAAATGCGAAATCTGGTTTAGGTGTATCCTACTCTAGGCCCTGCTGCTCTGTTGTTTCCAAAAGACCCTGCATTCATCACTCAGGTACACATAATGGGAGCGCATGCGGGCAGTGACCACCCAGGGTCAACCGTGGACAGCAAAGCCCTATTAACTGTGTGACTCAGATTGCTGAAAGCTCGCTCTCTCTTGGGTGACTAAAACTCTTTTGAAAAGCATGCCTTTGAAAGCAGATGTGGGGTATAGGTGATGTTTTAGTGCTCAGATGCTG
>NC_043713.1:46271735-46273873 GCF_006229205.1 Suricata suricatta
TCACTAGGGCGCTAGCTGCTTTTCCTAAGCCTGGGATCGGGCTGAGATCAGCTCCAGGAAGTGGACAATCCTGTGTGTGTGTTGGCCCAGAACATGGAGGGAGGAAACAGGCTGAAGAAAGTTATTTTGGTGATTCATTAGTATTTCAACCCAAGTCTTTGGCTTAATGATCTGTTACAAGTATGCTAATTTGGCCAGCTGTCCCTAGGTAGCTGAGTGTACCCCTAAGTTAAAAGCTTCCGTCTAGAATGGAAGAACACTTTCTGGAGGAAGTAAGAAAGCTCAGCCACCAGAGGGAAAGTAGGACTTCGATTTAGTCCTTGGTTCACAGCCTTCTCTAACTCACTTTGGATGGATGTGCAGATCTAGGCCCCCCAGGGAGTGACCCTTCCCTTCCCTCTCACCGCAAAGCCATGAAAACACAGTGGGGAATTGAAAGTGCCTATGGGGTTGAAGATTAGTAGGTTAGACTAGTGGTTGTTCATGCCCTTGGAATATTCTCTTGAAGACCTTGGTTTGATTTTGAACACACCAATGCTACCATACATAAGATGTGATGTTTCCCTCTCGTGTGTCTGCTTTCATGACTCAGGTTAGTGCAGCGGTGACCCTGGGCGTGTATATTAAAATGTAGGACTTGGGGTGTATGGCTCAGTCAGTTGAGCGCCTAACTCTTGATTTTGGCTTAGGTCATGATCTCACAGTTTGTGAGTTCCAGGCCCACTTTGGGCTCTGTGCTGATGGGGCAGTGTCTGCTTGGGATTCTTCCCCTCTCCCTCTCTCTTTCTCTCTCTCTTCCCTTCCCCTGCTTGTACTTTCTCTCTCTCTCAAAAGAAATAAATACACTTAAAAATATAATGTAGGTCTTATTATTTTTCAGGGATGGCGAGATCAGCAGATGAGGAGACAATTGCCATTGAAAACATAGCTTGTGCTACTCACGGAGCCCAAGAGGAGGGGACACACCACACCACGGGAGGTCGAGGCACCAGGGTCAGTTGGGAGGCAGCAAGATAGGGGACAGATGGGGGCAAGAGCCTTCATTGTGGTATCTGTGGAAGAAACAGGTGTGGCAGGGTAAGCAGAGTTGGGAGTGGCTGATTTAAATAATTTCAGTGGACTCAGGGGCAGCGCCTCTCCCTAGCTCTCTGGTACCTGGCCCTGGGTGACTGGGACAGGGGGATAATGGCCCTGAGTGTGAGAGCAACACAGTGATGCAATGTGGGGTCTAGATTGGAGGTTAGCATCCAAAGGGCACATGCTCACAGGTGATTCTGTCACTGTCTCTAGCTGACCCTGGGAGATGCGGTCCCTGCAGAAGCAGCAAGCCTCCCCTCCTCCACATCAGAGCAACCTAAGCGCACAGTTAATACAATGTGAGTCACGGTTCTGGTTCCGTGAGGACTGGATGTATAACCTTGGGGCTTATTCACTGAGTCTCAGTTTCCTCTTCTGCTAAACGGAGTCCTAATACCTGACTCTTAAGATAACTGTTGAGATTAAATGAGATTGTACAATCAAGAGGTGAGCACAGTGTCTGACACCTGTCTGGCACCCAATAAATGGTCCACACATTTTGTTTGTTTTCGTTTTTGTTTTTTAATTAGTGGCAAGATCATAAGCTCTGGTTACAGCAGCCTGAACTTTTCTGGTCAGAGAAGACTTGGGTTATTTCGCAGGCACTGGGCGTGGAAGGGCAGCTGGGCCCAGCAACATCGGATTCTCCTAGTTAGGAAGCAGTTCTCCTCAGGACCCAGGGCTTTCTTTTCTCTTTTTGGTTATTTTAACTGCCCGAGAGTTGCGTTGCATACAGGTGCTGGTGTCTCCTTGATGAGTCCATAGGCTGACCTGAAATCCACTTACCTGGGCAGACTTTGGACCCAGGGGAGTAAGTGACTCCTTCAGTGCTCACCCAATAGTTGAGTAGCCCAGTCTTTTCTGAACATCTTCCATTGATTGATGGATCAATTTCTCATTAGCCTTTAGTAATAAAATACATGACGCCATGAGAGCAGGGTTTGGGATCCTTTACATTTTAGTTCATCTCCCACGTGTGCCACTTCTTTCTTTCCTTGCTTCAGTGAATATTTATTATGCCTGAGGCACCCAGAGAAAGCAATTTACATAAAAGAATTTGA
>NC_043713.1:46273973-46275106 GCF_006229205.1 Suricata suricatta
AGAATGAGGAGGTATCTAAGCTAAGTTGTTTGTAATTCAGGGATAAAAACTGTAGGAGCAAACATTACAGGCAGAGGGAAAAGCATGTGCAAAGGCACAGAGAGGAGAGTGAGCATGGCTTAGGGGAATTGAAGGGAATTCTGGGTAATGTGACTGCTGGAGGCAGATGCACATAAATGGAGGGGGTGGGTGGTTTGGCCAGAAGCCAGGTCCTGGGGGCACAGGAATCCCTTGCTAGCTGCTGCGAGGCATTGGACGAAGCAAGGAAGAGACGGGGTATCTCTGGTCAGGGGAGTTTCAGAGGAGTGACAAGGCCAGAAGCCAGATACCAGTAGACCCAAGATGGGGGAATGGGAGGTGAGGAAGTATCAGCAGTTAAGTTCTTCTTTTCAGGTAGCTCAATTATAATCAAAAGGAAAAAGAACCTGGGGGACAGATGATCAAGGTGGATTGCTTTGTTTTGTTTTCAGAAGGCAGAATGGAGTGTTTTGTAGGCTGGCAGAGAGTGAATTTATAGGGAGAAGTTCAAGGTGAAGGGCAGAGGGAGGGTATTTGATGGGCAGGGGGCAGGGAATGGACTTGAAGGGAGTAGCCTTGATAGAAGAGAAGGGAGAGCTCTTCCTTCGAGCCTACAGAAGAAGAGGTTGGGGGGCGGATCTTAGAGAGTTTCTCTTTTCCCAGAGAATTAGATCAGGTGATCTGGGGAGGAGGCTCGAGAACAGGGGGGAAAAAGTCAGTGAACATTGTGGACGTGTGAGGATCGGCTGCCAGGTTTCTGCACCGTGGTTACCGGGGAGAACGGGGGCTTCTCAGAGGACATTTAGATAGGGTTTTTTAGTGACACTGACTCACCTAACACTCAGTGGGTAGAGAGATCAAGAATAAAGCTTTTGGTCTCTTCTTCTTCTTCAATTTTTATTTTCCATTTTCTGGGTGCCAAGAGTTGACTTTTTCACCCTTTGGCTTATCTCATCCAGTGGTTCCCAACCTGCATTGTGCAACAGAAGCATCTGGGAAGTTCTTTCCCATACAGATGTCTGTACCCTGGACATCCCCAGAGATCTGATCTTGAACGAGGCAAGACATGAAATCATCTTTCAAGCAGCCCAGGTGATTCTAAGATACAGCTGGGA
>NC_043713.1:46275206-46276702 GCF_006229205.1 Suricata suricatta
AAAGCAGACCACGGCGGTATCCAATCAGGAAAGGCCAGCTACCTCTCCCCGCATTCCTAAGGGTGAGTCCTGCAGATGGGACCTTTAGATAAGACCCTGTTACCTAGTGTTAAAGTTAACCCTATAGTCACCAAACAAGACCCTGAACTCGCTCTGTAATTGGTTAATTTCAAAGATACCCTAAATGTTGTAATTGGGTCCCGCCAAAAGTAATGAACGCTCTGAACAGTGTGTATGGTTAGAGCTGCTGTCAATACTGTTGTACCATTATGATTGGGTCACTGTACCTATGTCACAATTTCCTGGAACTCCCCCTTCCCAAACTCATAAAAGTCCTACCCCACCTTTGTTCGGGGCTCACTCCACATGGATCCAGTAAGTCTGTGAGCCCGAGTTTAGGCTAGCTGGGCCTAAATTCGTAATAAAGTCCTTTGCTTTTGCATGTGTGCTTCGGCCTCCCTGGCGGTCTCTGGTTTCTGGGGGCGATAAAGAAATCTTGGGTATAACAATAGCAGGTGTTGCCATGCCTCCCCCATTTGCTTCCTGGACTTGTTGGGTCCTCGGTTATTATTACACCCCCCCTCCCCATAACTCTGCTCTGCGGCTCCTCACAGAAGATTTTGTCACTCTCATGGCAAAGAGTGACAGGTGGGGACAGACAGGGCAGCATCCAGTGCGCAGCTTGCTTGCTGTGGGACTCCTGGGTGAAGTCAGGATGGAGCTGGAGGAGGGGCTCAGCTCCTGATCTGATGATTTGTGGATTTGAGCTCCGCGTTGGGGTCTGTGCTGACAGCTCAGAGCCTGCAGCTGTTTTGGATTCTGCATCTCCCTCACTCTCTGCCCCTCTCCTGCTCGCACTCTGTCTCTCTGTCTCTCTCTCAAAAGATAAATATTAAAAAAAAAGTTTTTTAAATAATACTAAAAAAAGGATGGAGCTGGTGGAGACATTGCTTCATGATGCCAGCAGAGTGCCTCCTATTATCACGTGTGGGGCGGCAGGTTCAGCCATGACAAACCTGACACGGTGGCTTGCTCAGCCTCCTGCTCCCCGCTGTCGTCATCCCACATCCAGCATTGGTGGTGCCAGTTCCCAGGGTGACAGTTCCTACAGGCTCTCTGTGTCTTGGAGGCAAACGCAGAGCCTTCAGTGTGCTACAGCTTCTAGCAACTGGGCAATTACTTTTCAAACAATGCCTGTAGCAGGCAGCAGAGCATGGTCAAGTTCAGAGGAAGGCAAGGAGTCAGCTTCTCCTGCCCTGACCCAGAGTAAGGGTCAGTCTGTGAAGAGACTCAGAGGGGAGAAGAGACGTGAAAGGGGACTGTATACGGCACCACGTTAGGGAGCCCTAGGAGTTATTGTCCTAAAGGCTCAACCACATCCTGTGCTGGGCAGCCACCAGTGGACGTGACAGATACATGGTCCAAAGCAGTTGATTTTATTCAGAGAGCTGCGGGGGTCCTGGACCGCATCCCTGGTCTGAGGCAAGGGGACAGCA
>NC_043713.1:46276802-46281910 GCF_006229205.1 Suricata suricatta
CAGTAGAGCAGGAGACAAACCCCACTGGGATCTGGGCTTGTCAGGAGCTGTCACAGCAGCAGCTGAGTTTTCTGGTGCAGGAAGCAGTCAGAAGTCCCACGGCACTTCAGCCCACGAGGCCTCCCCCTCACCAAGGACACTGCAGAAACATGACATTGAGGATCTTATTCTCTGTTGACATACTGCAGTTGAATGCTAGCTGCGCTCATTTATTTTCCAGAGCACAGACTATTTCTGAGGAATCATGTTTCCTGTAGGAATAGTTAAGCACTGATATTTGCCTTTAAAATTTTTTTTTTAATGTTTATTTTTGAGAGAGAGAGATAGGCAGATAGAGCATGCGCAGGGGAGGGGCAGAGAGAGAAGGAGACACAGAACTCAAAGTAGGCTCCAGGCTCTGGGCTGTCATCCAGAGCCCGACACGGGGCTTGAACCCATGAACAGTGAGGTCATGACCTGAGCCAAAGTCAGATATCGAACTGACTGAGACTCACAGGTGCCCCTGATATTTGCCTTTTGAATGGACAACACACGAAGCTACATCACCAGATACCCAGCTCCATTCTATTTGTCCAGGAATGCATGCTCCCTGAGTACGAAATGATTGTAAGTTTACTGATTAATCAGCAAAAGCCTTTTAAGCAAGAGACGGTTTAATCAGTAAGTGTGTGCTGTGCTATCTTGTGTGCATTCATGAAGACTAAAGTGGTGCTTTAATTCTGGGCCTTTGCTCTCTGAGACTCTCAGTTCTCATCTTATCAAGGACTCAGTGTAGAGTAAAAGTAACCACATATTCAAAATTTATGGGGAATAAAACCTTCTGGCAGTGGGAAGGTACACTTCACATTCTGAGGTCATAGAAGTCTTTATGAACAGAGGAGAAAAAAACATTTTCAATAAATAGTATCCATCATTTCAGGACCCTGCCCTCTGGAAGACTAATTACTCCTTACCCTGAGGATGATTAACAGATATATTCCAATTTTGTCTCTCCTTCCCACACTCAGGCTGCACACATTGTGCTGGAATTTCAACGCTGAGGAATTATGTTGTTTGGGAAATTAAGAAAGTGGAAACATGACATATCACCTACCACGAGTGCTAGTATTACCATCATCACTCATGAAAAGAAAAGAAGCTTCCGTTTTGGATGTCCCCCGTGGGGGGTGGGGCAGGGGGATGAGGGGATGGGGGCTCGAGCTTCTATCCATTTACGCCCTGGACATTTTGCCTCAGTGAATCCTTGTTGAAGTTTCAATCACAAAGAAATCGAACTTATATGATGGAGGAGGAAGAAGTCCCTGGCTGCCCAGAGAGCATGGTACATTCTTTGAGCACTCGGAGGAGTGCCTTCCTCCCTTCTGGAAGCTTGTCCAAGGCTTGGCGCTGGTTTGGAGCTCTCTGCGAGGGCTCTGCAAACCCAGCTGTCAGGGGCTTAGTGCGGGTTCTTAGGGACAAATGATAAGGCTCCCATGTCTTAAGTCTTCAGGTGTTGTGCTGAATCACCCAGCAGAGCCCGAGCCGCTGACCATGCCTTTCCAGGCTCTGTGAGTCCGGCTCAAATGAGCCCGGAGCACAGCGGCCGTCTCTGAGCTGCCTGGCTCCAGCAGCCACTCCTTGTCTTGAAGACCAGGGGCAGATGTTCTTGACTTCATATGTGGTGGCATCAGACTCCAGCCCAGTTAAAAAAGAACTGAATGTAAGTGGATATATAACCTTTAGGGGGAAAAACGTGGCAATAGTTACAAACATAAAAATATTCATATCCTTTGACCTGGTAGTTTCACTTCTAAGAAAGTAAAAGGACTGTCCGATTCATTTTAGTGTTGCTCATAATTACAAAAAGTTGAAACAACCCAGCTTAGTGGTTGGAGGCTGGTTAAATACATTGTGAGAAATTCATCTGATGGAATGTTCTAAAGTCGAAGACCTGGGGAAATTTACCGTATGGTTTTAAAACCACATAAAAATATATACAGTACAACTGCAATTCATAAGGAAATGCATGTGCATTTAAAAAGAATACAGGGCAGGTGAGTGGCTCAGAAGGTTGGGCATCTGACTCTTGATTTTGGCTCAGGTCATGTCGTCACAGTTCCTGAGATGGAGCCCCAGGCTGGGCTCTGCACTGACAGCATGGAGTCACTGCCCTTCTCCCGATCCCCTTTTTCTCTCTCTCAAAACTAAGTAAATAAACTGAAAAATATTTTTAAAAATAAGAATATAGACATGTAACTAAAGACCTACAGATTTCTGAGTGATGCGCTATGGGTGATTTTTGGTTTTTTGCAGATTCTGATTTTTCTATAATGAACATATGTGCCAGTTGTATTCAATACAATAATGCTATTTAGAAATGGTTCTAATCATATGCTGGCTTTAAGCCAACATTCGTAGGAAAGAGTCTGGCCTTTCTGGGGCTAGCACTGACTTACCTAGAGTTGGAGAGCCCAGGGAGCTGGGAGAGAGACAGGAGTCAGTGTGGTAGGGTGGGCAGAAGCGGGGCTTGGCGGGGGGTGGGGCGGTGCAGAAAGGGGCTGAGTCAGAGTTCTCTGTGGGGAAGTGTTCTCACTTCCCACATGGGAGGAGAGGAGCGTCAGCATGTTCTGCCCAGGGCCATTGTCCTCTGCCAGGGGGTTACTGCCAGTGCGACAAAAACTCAACCACCCTCGTACTGAGAAATGGGGTCAAGAGGTGCCCTGCGAGAGGCCAAGGGAAGCAGCCCATGAAGGCACGTGCATGACTGCTTCCTGGTCACCTGATGTCCCCAAAGTGACCGTTCAGGGAGTCATGCTGTGCTGTTGGCCTCCTCACTGCACAGGTCCCAGAATGACGCCAACTGCGGACCTCTCATGAACTGGCCAGAGCCGGCCACCAGTGCGCCTACTGTCCCCACTTAGCCTCTTGTCCCAAGGTCAGCCCCAGTGGCGAGAGACTTTGAGCCAGGAAGAAGACACCAGTGATAATATCTGTACGGCACTTCACAGTTTACAAATAATTTCCTTGATGGTTTAGTTGAGCGCTGTGAACATTCCTTTCAGAAAACACACATTTGCAATCTGAGAAGAGGCACGCTGAGGGCTTTCGGTTTCCTTAACTGTCACTCCATCTGTGACACTCCCTGCTGCCTTCTGGTGGCTGGGATTATACTGAGAAAAGGCAGATGGACTGTTCTTCAAACTCTTACAAATGGAAGGACAACCAGTGGTATTAGTGATTGTGTCGCCCCTTTATAATGAATCTAGGAGGCACTCATGAATAATCAGCATTAATAAAGAACTTTGTAGACTTGACTAGATGAACACCAGGAAGCCAGAAGAGAGCACCGCCTATTTAGTGTAGTTCATGCCAAGATGGGCAAAATATGTTCCTCATGAAAACTCAGTCTAGGTGGTAAATATGTGATGAACTTTCCATTTGAAAGTAAGTCAATGTCCTCAGAAAACACATAACTTAAGGTCACGTAATTCAATCGCTGAGTCAGCACAGCATCGCTAAGGCCTATCAGCCAGTCTCTGTTGAATACCCCCTGTAATGGGGAAACTTGCTATACCTCTCTTGGAGAAAATTCCATGGTTGCATACATACAGTTGTTAGAAGGCATGCCCACAGGACTGCAGTGTGACGGTCCTGAACAGCACTGAGTTGAAGAGAAGGTGGCTCTGTTTCAGAGGTGGGGGGCAGGTAGCTATAAGGATACCCCATAGGATTGCCATATCCAAAGTTTAGTTCTTTTTCTTCTGAGGGACAAATACTATGTAGAAGACACGGAAATGCTGACATAGTCTTCGTCATTAGAAAGAGTGGTGCTGGGTAATAATATTGGTCTAGTACATGGCTCGTTGTATTGTAAATTAAACAGGAAGCAGTTCCCCTTTCCTTACTGACTTCTGTTAGCTTGTGATGCAAAGCTTTAATGATAGAATGTATATCTGTCTTGGCTCCCCGATTGGAGAGTTTTTGCCCTCAAGGAATTGATAACCATAATCTAGACTTGGTTGGTAACAGACTATATGCAGGAAGCCAAGGTGAAATATAGGTTCATTAATTCGGTTTGCTAGTTATTTACTATTTTATGAATATTGTATCTCCCCAGTTGGACTGCATAGTCCTTCAGGGAAGGAATTGTTTCTCCTGCCTGATTGTACATCCAACATTGAGCACACACAGCACCACACCAGTCTGGGCTTCATAATTATCTGTAGAAAACTGTGTTGTGGGTAGTGCACTGAACAGGTGCTGAAAAATTAGTCTGATTAACGATGGCCAACAAACTATTGGTTTAATGCTACTAAAACTTCCTAATTTAAAGAGTACACTGCATTTATTTAACCCCATTAAGTTATAACCCCGTAACACATGTATTTGTGTTTTTAAAGTGCTTTAAAAGATGTTTATTTTTATAACAGGTGGAAAATAATGTCCTTTAAAAGACATTTAATTTTTAGTGGAAAATGTTATTACCAAAAGCATGTAACAAGTTGTTCATCACCTTCAAGACATAGGGTTTTTATAAATACACATGCAACACTGAGTGCCAAAATGACGGGCATGCGTGGTCAGAGTATGAAATTCGAAGTGCTTTAATCCCATCTAGATAGTGTCTTAAGTCAAGAATGATCTTGAGCAGAGACAGGGAGGTAAGTTGAGTAACTGTGCTTTTGAAGGTGACCTCCCTTGCTGTGGGCTAGGTTTGCACTAGTGGTCGGGACAGCCATTCAGACTGACAGTTCCCTGGACATCCATGGCTTCAGTGACAGGGATAGGAACGTGGTTGACTTGAATATTCTTCAGACAGCCAAAAAATGATTTCCACACAGGGAGCATCAGGGTGTTCAAATTGGCTTAAAGAGAAAAGGAGAATCATTCAATGGATAATTCATACTGTTAAGTGAATGTGCCCAACTGAAAAAAATAGTCTTATTAGGGCTAAAGGGACTGAGGACCTCAGGCCACCCAGTCACCTCCTCCTTTAAGCTGGCACCCCACACCCCTGCCTGCTGTGATAAATCACCAACAAGGCTGCTTACTCTTCAAAGAAGCAAGTTTCATAGCCCAAATCAATAGATAAGAACTCTGAATGCTGGAGCTTTCTATGGGTCATGGAA
>NC_043713.1:46282010-46283085 GCF_006229205.1 Suricata suricatta
TTTAAATGTTTTTATTTATTATTGAGACAGAGAGAAACAGAGCGTGAGTTGGGGAGGGGCAGAGAGAGAGGGAGACAGAGAATCTGAAGCAGGCTCCAGGCTCAGAGCTGTCAGCACAAGGCCTGATGCGGGGCTCGAACCCACGAACCGTGAGATCATGACCTGAGCTGAAGTCGGCCGCTTAACCGTCTGAGCCACCCAGGCAACCCAGTTTTTTATTTAAAAGATGGAGATTTCCATTAGTGAGTAGAAATGCTAGAATTTGAGGTAAAAGGAATCTGTATTTGAGTTATGTAAAATATGCAGGAAAATCCTTGAAAGTAGCCTGTGGGTGGGAGTGTTTTGATATTCCCGCAGAGAACCATCTCAAGTTACTTTTCTTTCTGTGATTCATGTTAATATCGTGCCTCTGAATCATATATGAAAACAACCAGCTGAGTGTAATTTGTCATTGGTAAGCAATTTTTAATGAAGCAGACCTCACTTTTGTTTGAACATGCATCAGTGTTTATGGTTTGATTTTAGAACCCCACCAGAATAAGAATTATTTGGCTGAAGGAAATTAAGTCAGCCAGTGAGGAGAACTTATGACAAGAACAGGAGTCTCTAATGGTTCTGTAGCTTATTTTATCTGTTATTCTACTTCCTCTCTGTGTAGTGTCTTGTGAAGTGTATGATTTATTCATAGAAGGCACTCCCACTACCAAAGAATTGCACTTTAAGCCACTGAAAAGCCTTGACAAAACCCATTAAAGAAGGGAAGAATAATCAAAATATCATCAATAGACTACGTTTTATTTTTTCCCTTGAATAAGTCCTAAAGTTGATTATTAAAGTCGAACCAAATGAAAATGCCAATATACAACCATTTCTTAACTACAAAAATGACAACTTTGTATGATTCAAGCTAATTCACCTGATTTGAATCTGGCCAATTCTGATGGTTCTTGGAGTTTCATTTCAATATGAGAAATCAGTAATAATCGAAATGCTCTGTGAGTTAAGAGTCACCAAATAATGTCACCATAAGATAAATGAGCCAGTTATAAAAGTGAAACTGAGATTTATTTAAGTA
>NC_043713.1:46283185-46284344 GCF_006229205.1 Suricata suricatta
CCCCACCCCCACCACGTCTCCCTCCGAGGGAGAATGACCAGGGGCAATTGCCTCAGGGCAGGTTCAGAGCTGACGGCTGGTTGGTAACGGGAAAAACCTAGTAGACAGGGCAGAAGAAATGAGTGGCCTCGCAGGGTGGGGAGCTGAACAGGGGTTGAGAGGCTGGCTCACCTCTCCCTGCAGGGCACCTCCACCTCCCCAGCTGGCATCACTGAGGAGGCCGCGGCCCAGACCCTCATCCCAGACTGCAGACCAGCCCCCTGCTTCCTGCTCCTCTGCTGCAGACAGCCACCATGCCCTCCAGGACCCTGTCCTCTCCATGCCCCCTTTCCCTTTTAGGCACTACCCTCAGGGCCTCCCTTCTGAAGGAGCATCTTCCTTTCTCTGCTCTGCTCTGGTCCAGGGCCTGAGGTCACAATCAGGGCTGGGCACATTGGGATTTGTTTCCCCAAACTGGAGGTGATGTGCGCTGTGACCCGAGAATGTGGATGCTTGGGGAGGTGAAGGGATGGCAGGATCGTCTCCCTGGATGGCCGCAGTCAGTCAGGGCAAAGACCTTCACTTTTGCATCTGCACTAAATACGGAGCGTTCTTCCTCCTTAGCCATGTGGCTTACAGTGTACCAAAGGTAGGGGGGAAGTTGACGGTAATGGGGGCTCACCCAGGACAGTTTTCCCGTCTTTGGTTGCTCCTTGGTTCCTTTGGAGCTCAGGCGTGAAGCCATGAGCTCTGCCTCATTCCGAGCCAGACCCCTGGTCTGAGAGAGGCTCCCTAGGTGTGTGGCCCCTGCTTCCTGCTCCTCTTGTGCAGGCAGCCACCAGGCCCTCAGGACCCTGTCCTCTCCGTGCCCCCTTTCCCTTTTAGGCACTGCCCTCAGGGCCTCCCTCCTGAAGGAGCATCTTCCTTGCTCTGCTCTGCTCTGGTCCAGGGCCTGAGGTCACAGTCAGGGCTGGGCACATTGGGGTTTCTTTCCCCAAACTGGAGGGGATGTGCGCTGTGACCCGAGAATGTGGATGCTTGGGGAGGTGAGGGGAGGGCAGGATCCTCTCCCTGGATGGCCGCAGTCAGTCAGGGCTAAGACGTTCACTTTTGCAGCTGCACTGAATATGGACCTTTCTTCCTTCCTTAGTCATGTGGGCTACCAAGTACCACAGGTAGG
>NC_043713.1:46284444-46285730 GCF_006229205.1 Suricata suricatta
GCCCACCTCGGTCCAGACTCCTCTTGTCTGGGTCAAAGGCAATGGCCTCCACTTACCCTGAATCAGCCCATTCTCTATGCCCTCTGACAAGGATCATCCTCAAATGTGACTTGGGTCATGGCTCCTCCCACCCTAGGCCCCGCAAGGACGGCCCGCCACTCAGAGCGAAGGGGCCACATCCCTTCTCCCCCACGCCACTTCAGACGGTGGCCCTCAGCCATTCTCAGAGCAAGCCCTCACCTCTCCCAGGCTCTTCCCTGCCTGGATGCCTCACCACCTCCTCCAACTGACCCAGGCCCGGCCCATCCTCCAGGTAGGCCCCTGCCCTTGGAACATGCATTTGTCAGTGTGGAGCCAGGAGCTCCACCTGCCTCCCACCCCCAACACGTGCCCTGTTCGCCACAGGAGCACTCTTCTCCCCAGCTTCTACCCGAAACAGGAGCTGCTCTCCTTCACATGGCTGGGAACGGCCACCAGCCTGGCCAGACCAGAGCCAGCCCTCCGAGGGGCCACCGATTCCAAGGACACCAGACCTAGACAGGGTGTTCCATCTACCTCCAAGAAGCTACAGGAAATCGGCCCTAGTGAGGCATGGACCAATGCAACATCAGTCCACTCAGCCAAAACACAATGGGCATGGGGCTGGCACTCTGGCTTGGCCTGGGGGGTCATCCCTTAGGCCTGACTCATGACCAGGAGGCCACAGCGAAGAGGAGGAGGAGGGAGGCTTACTGCAATCCTGGGTGCTGCCTTCTATCCAGTGGGTGGGAAATGGGTGCTCCTGCTGGGCCAGCCTTGGCTTCCAGAGTGGCAGGGGCCACTCCTTAGTTCAGTCCCCACTCTCTGTAGCCTGGCTTTATGATTTCACATGCTGAGGTCACGCAGAGACAATGCCAGGCGTTTCACCTCTCCAAGTCCGGGCCCAGCCCCGCCACAGTCCTCCGCACGGTGTCAATGAGCCCGCTAGCATCCACATTCAATTTTACCTTTGGTAAAATTGACCCGAGAATGTGCATGTTTGGGGACGTGAGGGGATGGCAGGATCCTCTCCCTGGATGGCCGCAGTCAGTCAGGGCAAAGACCTTCACTTTTGCATCTGCACTGAATACGGAGGAGCTTTCTTCCTTCCTTAGTCATGTGGGTTACCAAGTCCCAAAGGTAGGGGGGAAGTGGACGGAAATGGGGGCTCACCCAGGACAGTTTTCCATCTTTGGTTGCTCCTTGGTTCATTTGGAGCTCAGGCGTGAAGCCATGAGCTCTGCATCATTCCCAGCCAGACCCCTGGT
>NC_043713.1:46285830-46287007 GCF_006229205.1 Suricata suricatta
CGAGAGAGGCTCCCTAGGTGTGTGGCCCCTGCTTCCTGCTCCTCTGCTGCAGCCAGCCACCATGCCCTCAGGACCCTGTCCTCTCCGTGCCCCCTTTCCCTTTTAGGCACTGCCCTCATGGCCTCCCTCCTGAAGGAGCATCTTCCTTGCTCACTTCTGCTCTGGTCCAGGGCCTGAGGTCACAGTTAGGGCTGGGCACATTGGGATTTGTTTCCCCAAACTGGAGGTGATGTGCGCTGTGACCCGAGAATGTGGATGCTTGGGGAGGTGAGGGGAGGAGGGCAGGATCCTCTCCCTGGGTGGCCGCAGTCAGTCAGGGCAAAGACAGTCACTTTTGCATCTGCACTGAATACAGAGGAGCTTTCTTCCTTCCTTAGTCATGTGGGTTACCAAGTCCCAAAGGTACGGGGGATGTGGACGGAAATGGGGGCTCACTGAGGACAGTTTTTCATCTTTGGTTGCTCCTCGGTTCATTTGGAGCTCAGGCGTGAAGCCATGAGCTGTGCATCATTTCCAGCCAGACCCCTGGTCCGAGAGAGGCTCCCTAGGTGTGTGGCCCCCTGCTTCCTGCTCCTCTGCTGCAGGCAGCCACCATGCCCTCCAGGACCCTATCCTCTCCATGCCCCCTTTCGCTTTTAGGCACTGCCCTCAGGGCCTCCCTCCTGAAGGAGCATCTTCCTTGCTCTGCTCTGCTCTGGTCCAGGGCCTGAGGTCACAGTCAGGGCTGGGCACATTGGGATTTGTTTCCCCAAACTGGCGGTGATGTGCGCTGTGACCGGAGAAGGTCATAAGGGGGCTGGTCTGCAGTCTGGGATGAGGGTCTGGGCCCCGGCCTCCTCAGTGATGCCGGCCGGGGAGGTGGAGGTGCCCTGCAGGGAGAGGTGAGCCAGCCTCTCAACCCCTGTTCAGCTCCCCTCCCTGTGAGGCCACTCGTTTCTTCTGCCCTGTCTACTAGGGGTTTTCCCGTTACCAACCAGCAGTCAGCTCTCAACCTTCCCTGAGCCAATTGCCCCTGATCATTCTCCCTGGGAGGGAGACGTGGTGGGGGTGGGGCACCCCATGGCCCCGTGACACTCAGCCTGCATGTCCCACCAGTCACTGTGTGGCCTTGACTCCATCCCTTTCCCTTCTGGTCCCAGGGTGTCCCCAGGGGGGATGCTCCATGCCAGAGTGGATG
>NC_043713.1:46287107-46291963 GCF_006229205.1 Suricata suricatta
GCCCCAGGCCCTGGGAGGAGGGAGGTCCAGTGAGTGCCCTGGCCCTGCTCCCCTTGCACCCCCGCCACATCTCCTCCATCTCTCCTCTTGGCTCCCCCATTCCCCCCAGCCACCTTCCCACATTCTGCCTTCCTATCTCCGTGCACCTGTGTATCATGAACACACAGCTCAGCTCCCTCTGCCTGCCCCATCACTCCTCCTCTGCACGCAGTCTGGATCCCACTGCCTTTGGGAAGGATCCCAGCGCTTGGCCTTGGAATTCCGGGTCTGGCTCCCCTTGACCCCCCACCCAGGCCCCTCCCTCCTGCTCACATCACCAACACATTACCAGTGCCTTAACCATTTTTTTTAAATGGTTATTTTGTTTTTGAGACAGAGACAGAGTGCGAGTGTGGAGGGGTAGCAAGAGGGGGGACACAGAATCCAAAGCAGGCTCCAGGCTCTGAGGTGTCAGCACAGACTCCAACACAGAGCTTGACCTCATGAACCGTGAGACTGTGACCTGAGCTGAAGTCACCACTGGAGGCCCCAGGCCCCATCTAGGACTTCCCATGCCCTTCCCATGCCTACCTCCAAGCACAAGTGCTGGGTGAAGCCACATGCTCACCTTTGTGGCAGCCCAGCTTGTGCTGCCACTTCCTCTTCCATGTCGCCAAGCACACCTGAGACCAGCCATGCTGTCCCGGGCAAGGACAGAGTGTGAGGGAGCAGGATGCACAACAAAAGGAAAAGCAGGTAGGTTGGTTGAGTCAGCCAAAAAGTCAGACATGCAGGGAGGACCCCAGTGAGCACATGTGGCAGTGCAGGAGAAAGGCTGGGGAGGCGGTTGGGCTCCTGGTCCAGGCCTGCAAATGCTCACAGCAGCCTGTTCTGGGACACAAAGGAGTGACCAAAGACATCCCGGGAGAAAGCAGGCATCAAGCTTAAGCGACTGCAACAGGATTTCCAAAGAGCTTGGAGCGCAGCACGGGGAGGTGTGGGCAGCTGGAGAGCACTCACTCCTCGCTGGCATCGGGATCTGGTGGCCCTGCCCAAGATCTCTCACAGAAACCTCCAGAGGAAGGGTGCTCCCCACGTGCCCCAATTTTTGGGCTCGGGCCATGATGGCACTTCTGCCTGGCAGGTCCTACGCCTCATCAACCTGGCAGCCCAGTAGATCTTCTGCATGCTGCCACCTGCATCACTTCCCCTCCCAACAACGTCCCCATGGAGACAAACCTCCTCTCCCGTCCCCCTTCCCACTGTGCACAGCACACCCCCACCCTGGCAATCAGCTACGTGTGGGCATGGGATGCCTGTGATGGACTGCAGACATGCAGCAGGGCTTCCAAAGTCCCCCCCAAGGGGACACACTGAGGGTGCCCCAATTCCCCAAGCAAACACAAAAGGGTTCTCACATTGCTTTCAGGTGCAACAAACAGCTCTAGAGTTGCCAACGGTGCTATGTCAGGGTCCCACCAGCCCACAACATCTTCACTTTTCACAAATTCAGGACCCCCTCCTCCTGCAGCTGCCTACTCTGATCAGGACCCCCAGCAACAAAGCTCCAGCCAAGGCCCTGCCCACTCACTGGCCAGTGCACCAGACCCTCTGTCTGCCTCTGGTACCCGGTCCCCATGGGAACACCCTGGTCCAGCCTCCTCTTCTCTGGGTCAAAGGCCCTGGCCTCCACTTACCCTGAAGCCCATTCTCTATGCCCTCTGCCAGAGACCATCCTCAAATGTGACTTGTGTCTTGGCTCCTCCCACCCCAGGCCCCGCAAGGACGGCCCGCCACTCAGGGCAAAGAGGCCACTTCCCTTCTCCTCCACATCACTCCAGACTGTGGGACTCAGCCATTGTCAGAATGAGGCCTCACCTCTCCCAGGCTCTTCCCTGCCTGGATGCCTCACCACCTCCTCTCCCTGACCGAGGCCCTGCCAAACCTCCAGCTAGGCCCCATCCTTCGGAACTCACATTGGTCAGTCTGGGGCCCAGAGATCTGCCTGCCTCCCACCCCCCGCCCCACATGCCCTGTTCGTCACAATAGCACTCTCCTCCCCAGTCTTCTACTCAAAACAGGAGCTGCTCTCAATCCTAAGGCTGGAAACAGCGGCCAGCCTGGCCAGACCACGGCCATCCCTCCCATGCGGCACCAAGTTCAAGGACACCAGCCCTAGAGAGGGTGCTCTTCCTACCCCCAAGAAGCTATAGGAAATCGGCCCTAGTGAGGCATGGACCAATGCAGTCTGGGTTCCCCACAGCCAGAAGGAAATGGGTATGGGGCTGGCACTCTGGCTTGGCCTGGGCGGCCCTCCCTTGGGCCTGACTCATGACAAGGAGGCCACAGTGAAGAGGAGGAGGAGGAGGGAGGCTTACTGTGCTCCTGGGTGCTGACTTCCATCCAGTGGGCAGGGAACGGGTGCTCCTGTTGGGCCAGCCTGGCTTCCAGGGTTGCAGGCTCCCTGTTTCCCCCAGCTCAGTCCCCACTCCCAACAGCCTGGCATTATGACTTCACATTATCAAGTCAGGCAGAAACAATGCTGAGTGTTTCAGCCCTCCAAGGCCAGGCCCAGCCCAGCCAGATGGCACCTGTATGAGTCCTCCCTGAGGATGAATCTCACAAGACGTTCCAACCTGCTCCTGTCAGCCATCAAGAACTCCCATTACCTTACAATTGTTACCGATATCTCAACTGAGGAACGCCCTCCTTCACAAGGACTTCAACTTCAAGCTCTCTGACATTGGCTTATACAAGCGCTTCCCGAGGGATGACAGTGGCTGTATTGCCCTAAGTAACACCTTCAGGGAAACAACCCCACATGCTGCACCCGAGGTGCTGGAGGCCATCCCCTACCAGCCCAAGTTGTGCGACATCTGGAGCCTGGGCATGATCCTCTACATCAGGGTCTGTGGCACCATGCCTTACGATGACTCCAACGTCAAGAGGATGCTGCGCCTCCAGAAGGAGCACCGCGTCCACTTCCCCCGCTCCAGGCACCTGACGGGTGAGTGCAAAGACCTCCTCTACCGAATGCTGCAGCCGGATGTCCGCCGGCGGCTGAACATCGACGAGGTCCTCAGCCACTCGTGGCTGCAGCCCAAGGCACAGGACCTGGCCCCTGGACCCATCACCAATGAAGGGGAGAGCTCCCGGTGCACCGAGCCCTCGTGGACCCCTGAGACTGCTGAGAAAAAGTCTGCCACCAAGGTGGAGCTCCAGGAGGAATCCCAGCCTGAGAGGCAGCCAGAGACCAAACCCAATGACCAGACATCACAAGGACCGGGGTCAAGGCAGAATGCTCCCACGGGATCATCCCTGCCAGGCAAGCTGCCTAACAGGGAGACAGAAGAAGGGGCTCCCTCACAGCCTCCAGGGCCACACACCTAGGGAGCCTCTCTCAGCAAGGGGGCTGCCGGGAATGATGCAGAGCTTATAGGTTTGAGCCTGAGCTCCAAAGGAGGCAAGGGACAAACCAAAGACGGAAAACTGTCCTGGGTGAGCCCCCATTTCCATCGAATTCATCCCCCTCTCTTTGAACGTGGAATCCCACAGGGCTAAAGGAACAATAAAGCACCATTATTCAGTGCAGGCCCCAAAGTGAATATGTGTTTGCCCCGGCTGACTGTGGTCATCCAGGGAGAGGATTCTGCCCTGATCTGTCCCATGATCCTCTGTGTCATGGTCTGCGGCTCCATGCCTTATGATGAGTGCAACATCAGGAAGATGCTGCACATGCAGAAAGAGCACTGCGTCCACTTCCCCCGCTCCAGGCATCTGAGAGGCAAGTGCAAAGACCTCCTCTACCGCATGCTACATCCGGACCTCAGCCGGCGGCTGCACTTCGAGAAGATGCTCAGTCACAAATGGGTGCAGCCCCAAACACAGGACCCCTCCTCCGGAACCACACACAAGGAAGGGGAGAGCTCATGGGGTGCTGAGCCCTCGTGGACCCCTAGGTCCTCTGAGAAGTCTGCCACCAAGGTGGAGCCCTCGAAGGAGGTACAACCAGTACACAGCCTGAGATGTGTTCCAAGGCAAAATTCGATTAGGATTCATTCAAGTGACGGTGTCTAGGCAGTCAGATCCCATGGGAACTCTGCTAGGTGAGCTGCCTAGCAGGGAGACAGAGGAGGGGACTCCATCACAGCCTGCAGAACCACACACCTGTGAGCCTCTCTCAGCCAAGAGGGCTGGCAGGGAACAATGCAGAGCTCAGAGCTTGAGGCCGGGCTCCAAAGAAGCCAACGAGAAACCAACAAAAACTGCACTGTGTGTGCCCCCATTTTCCTCAATTTCTTCTCCCTCCCTTTGAACTTGGTAACCCACATGGCTAAAAAAAAATAATAAATCACTGTATTGGTGCAGACCCCAGAGTGAATGTCTTTGCCTCAGCTGACTGCGGTCATCCAGGTAGAGGATACTGCCCTCCCCACCGGTCCCCCCACGGCTCCCCACTTGAATCACACCACACTTCACCTCCAGTTTGGGAAAAGAAATCCCAATGTGCCCAGCCCTGACTCTGACCTCAGGCCCTGGACCAGAGCAGATCTGAGCAAGGAAGATGCTACTTCAAGAGGGAGGCCATAAGTGTGGTGCCGAGGAGGGAGGGGGCATGGAGAGGACAGGATCCAGAAGGGCCAGGTCTGCCTGCAGCAGAGAAGCAGGAGGCAAGGGGCTCCGTCTGCAGCTGGGGCTGAGGCTCTGGGCCCCTGCCTCCTCAGTAATGCCTCTTCGGGTGGTGCCCTGCAAGCAGAGGTAAAGCAGCCTCTCAACCCCTGTTCAGCCCCCACCTTGCTCTCGTTTCTTCTGCTCTGTCTACTAGGGGTTTCCCCATGTCCAGCCAGCACCCAGTTCTAGACATGCCCTGAGCCATC
>NC_043713.1:46292463-46295297 GCF_006229205.1 Suricata suricatta
TGAGTAACCTCCACACTATTCTCCATGGTGGCTGCACCAGTTTGCATTCCCCCCAACAGCGCATGAGAGTTCCCTTTTCTTCATTTCCTCACCAGCTCTTGTTATTTCTTGTCTTTTTGATAACAGCCTTTCTGTCAAGTGTGAGGTGACATCTCATTGGGCTTTTGATTTGCATTTTCCTGACGATAAGAGATGTTGAGCAACTCATGTGTGCTGGAGAAACATAAATATTTACCTTTGGCTTCCATGAGGGCGGCGACCCCAAGTAAACTGGTGCTCTGAGGCCAAAGGTGGAATTTCCGGGCCAACTTCCCTCCCGGGCCCTCAGACCATCCACAACCAAGTGCCCCTTTTCTCCATCTTGCCCAAACACCACCTTAAGAGGAAAGAAGATAAAGTAATCATTTTTTATCTTTGATAATTGGCGATGTATTTGATTACCAGTCACAGGACATTTTAAAATAATGTTTTTCTGTTTCTTCAAGGAGCTTTAAAAAACTAGAAAATTTTCTACTTCGTATTATCAGCATCATCACCATTTTGTGAGATTTTGGTAGATCTTAGAGTAAGTCAGAAAAGTGAGCTTTGAAACAAAGGATTCCTCGAAAGTAACTAATATAAAGACACACTTGATCTAGAAACTTATGCAAAAAGAAACAAATGAAGAGCCACAAGAGTATAAATGAAGACACACCCAGGCAACAAAGGGAAAGGAACAGTTTGTGCAGAACTAAGAAGGGGAGCATCACACACTCCCTTCTGCACGGCTCCTGGAACAAGGGGCCAGCGGCTACTTCTTCACTAACAAGGGAGCACACATTTTAAACTCTCTCCTAAATGTCAGGATCCCTGGGCTCTAGGGCGGACCCTGCCATCTCATGGCTATGAGACTATTCACTAATGACTCCCCAGATTATACTCCCGGCTGTGACCTCTGGCCTCTCCACCTGCCTACAGACAGGCAGGCTTGAATGTCTGACAGACAGCTCAACCCAAGGATGTCCACAGCAGCACCCTCCCTCTTCCCCAGCTCTGAAGTGCCCCCTCCCCGGCCACAGCTGCTGCCTCCCAGGAGTAGTCCCACTGCTGACCCAACTGCTGGCCCTGCATCACAGGACTCGATGCTGACTCCCTTTCTCTCACACTCCACATGCAGTCCATCAGCAAACCCTCTCGGTTTTCTAAGCACATCCTGGACTGTGCACTTCTGTCCACGATCATGGAGGCCTCTTGGAGCAAAGACAGTAGCATCCATCTGGCTGCCTTACTTCCACACTTACTCGCACTTCGTCTCTTCAGGCTAAAGACAGCTTTGAAAATATACATCTGTTCATGCAATGCTCCTTTTTGAGTTTCAGACTTCAGAAGCGTCAGAGACAGAATAAAATCTGAGTCCTCACCTTGGTTTCAAAGCTTGTATGATCTGGGCCCTGCCTCACTCTTGAATCCTATCTCTTAACCTTTCTGTTCCCTCAGCTAATTCCTATCTAAGGGTCTTTGAGCTTGCTGTTCCCTTTGCCTAGAACACCCGCTCTATAACTTCAAGTGACTGTCACCTCCCCAAGGAAGTTTTTCTTCACTACCCTATCTGAAATAGCCCCCGTACTCAGCCACTTCCTTACCTTGCTTTAATGGTTTCTCCAAGCACTTACCAATATCTGACATTATATGGGGGATATTTGTTTATATGCTCTAGGATGGCAGCTCATCAAACATTTGTTGAAAGACTAAGTCACAGGGCATCTGTGTGGCTCAGTCAGTTGAGCATCTGACTTCAGCTCAGCTCATGATCTTACAGTTTGTGGGTTCGAGCCCCGTGTTGGGCTCTGGGCTGACAGCTCAGAGCCTGGAGCCTGCTTCAGATTCTGTGTTTCCCTCTCGCTCTGCCCCTCCCCCACTCATGTTGTGTCTCTCTCTCTCTCTCTCTCTCTCTCTCTCTCTCTCTCAAAAATAAACATTAAATTTTTTTAAAAAAGGAGAAAGACTAAGTGAGTATAACTTGTCAAGCTGCTTACGTTTTTTTAATTCTAGTTCCTTCATCGGGGGGAGAAAAAGGTCCCTTCTTGTCTTTAAGTGTATTTCTTCAAATCTGGGATGCCTTCAGGGAATATCTGGAATTTTAGGGATGTGGGTCTTTAGGCTTGCACTATGCAGAAGGCATTCCAGGCTCAGAGAGAGGAGGCCTGGAGATTCAGACATGGTCTTGACAGACCGAAATGGTCCAGGAAGCAGGGGTGGGAAGGGGGAAGCGGACACAGTCCAGGGAGGCAGGGTGGAGACCAAAGAAGTGGTCAGTAAAGCCCATTGAGGCATCCGTGCATAACATCTTTGTGCGGCATGTGCAGCCATTTCCGGTGCCGAGATGAGGGGGTGCTCAGTGCTTCTGACCACACAGGCTGTCTGTGGCTGGTGCCTCTGTGGCCAGCAGAACGCTGAGACTCCAAGACTCCTTTCCAGATACTCAACAGTGAATTCTGATGCGGGGGAGGGTCTCACACAGCCCCAGCTCTTACCGTGTGCCATTTCCCATCATTGCACTTCTCTTTGCTTTTGAGCCTCAGCTTTTTCCCTTCTGCCCCCAAAGCAAAGACGAATCGTCCCTTTGAAAGATAAAGAGCCATATAGGAGTTCTTCGTGCCCATGTAAAACACAAGTCCTCTGGAAGACGCTGTCTGCACATCCACAGCGAACAGTGAGCTGTTGGGAAAATAAAGCAATAGGCAAAGAAGGAAAATAGAGGTTTTTAGTGTTCTTCTGAGTCTCTGCAGCTGGGAGAGAGGATGTGGTGCAAACCCCCATGATTCAAATGAATGAACTATGGCACGTACTGATTA
>NC_043713.1:46295397-46297776 GCF_006229205.1 Suricata suricatta
TCACTCTTGTTCTGTCTTCCTCCTCTTCCAGACTCCGTCTTCTCATTGATGACCAGCCTCTGAAAAATAACCAAAAGCTACACTACTTGACAGATTCCCGACAAACCCTGCGTCTGGGCGGGAGTCACTTTGAGGGTTGTATCAGCAACGTTTTTATCCAGAGGTGCGTGCCCTTTCCTGTGTGTGCGGCTGTGGGTGTGAGAGCCGTCTCCTTGCTCTGGTAGCACGACTGGATGTGTCACCCCTGCTGCACCAGACTGTCATCCCACAGACTCGCCCATGCCGTCTTAGACAAGATACACACGTTAAAACAAACCACCTCCAACAAACACCTCCCCGCCTCCCTTTGTGGGAGCAGCTTTGGCACGTAACCTTGGAAAAGGTCTAATGAAAATTAATTTTCAGATGATGGCCCTGAGAAGTTTTCAAACTGAGATTTCACTTCCTTTTAATCAAGACTGCACATGTGATTTAATCAGATGTGTCCTGATTTGCATGGGCCCATGGACTGCTAGGAAACCAAATCACCACACTGTCAAACTCAAATATGACTTTCCATAGAGAGAGGAATCTGGTGCTTGCATGCAAATGTCTAGATGTTTTTTTCTTTTGATTCAAAATGATCACCTTATTTTATTATTTTATTTTATTTATTTTATATTATTTTATTATTTTATTTTATCTTACTTTATTTTATTTTATGTTTATTTATTTTGAGAAGGGAGAGAGAGAGAGAGAGCACAAGCAGGGGAGGGGCAGAGAGAGAAGGGGAGAGAGAGAATCCCAAGCAGACTTTGTGCCATCAGGCTCTATGCTGATGCAGGGCTTGAACTCATGAAGCATGAGATCATGACCTGAGCCAAAGTCAAGAGTCAGATGCTCAACAAACTGAGCCACCTGGGAGCTTCAAAATAATCACATTTAGATAAAAGGCAAAACCCTCCCCAGGGCAGGAGGGGAGCCCAGGACTGGTCAGGAAATGCAAGCAACCTGTTGGGGGCTCCTGTTTAACCATCAGGGCTCAGATACCGATCATGAGATAAAGCAGATTTACCTGTGAGACCCCCCTACACAAGTGCAGCAAGAGGAAAACCCTTCTGCAAACTCACTTCTATGATCTCCTGATGTCCACCATCACTCTAGGTCATCGACACCTACTTTTCTCCTCTCTGCATATTTCATTTTCATATTTCTAGATACCTGTTCCAAAGAAAGAGCTGTAGTCTTCTGGCTTTGCCCCAGCCCTAACCATCTAAGTGAATACAACTGCTCAGGCCTTTCTGCTGCCAAGACACCGTGCTGGGTATTTTAGGGAATGCAGACATGGGTGACAGCCCACCACATCCTTCTCAGAGCCTGGTACCTCCTCTAGAGACAATGCACAGGTAGAGAGGATAGTTTCCCAAGAAACTGTGACAGTAAGCACGTGTACTCTTAAAGCAGGCTCTCCGTGCCAGTGCATCTTCCTTGCGATGTCAGAGTTTGGCAGTGGTTTTCTTTTCTGCCCTCATTCCAGGCTACCAGAGACTTCTGCAGTCCTGGACTTGGCCAGCAAATCTACCAAGAGAGGGGTGTCCCTGGGAGGCTGCAGTTTAAACAAACCACCTTTCCTCATGTTGCTTAGAGGTTCTGCAAGGATTAACAAAGCCCACGCTTTCAATATCAACCAGGTAAGTGTGTCCTACACTGGCTTTTGCTTCTCCCCAGAGGGTTCTCGTGAGAGAATCCTACCCCACGTGAGATGTTGGGGGAGGGGCTGGGATGGTGGGAGGGGTGCAGATCGCCTGATCCCCGGGGGGAGGGGAGTCAGTGTCTCCAGGACGTGGGATTGGTGGGTCATCAACAATTGGATTATGCCAAAATGTGGGAAAGGTTTCCATATTAGCTTTTATTTTGTATCTTGATGAAAATTTGGCAATTTTTTGTAGACAGAACAAAATGAATCCCAGGTTTCTCAAGTTTTATAATGATGTCTTGCTCTTTTGATGTTCCTGTTGTGTATCCAACAGGAACAGTGATTTTTCTCTAGAATACAGGGTCATGCCCCTTCCTCTTCCCACAGGCAACCCTCCATCCCGGCTCTTAAGACAACATAAACACATGCACCGGGCCTTGCCGAGACCAGTGTGGTTTGACCTTGACTGCACACTGGAAACATCTGGGGAGCTTTTAAAATCCCAGTGCTTGCATTGCATCCCCCCTAATTACATCAGATGCTATTGAAATAGGTCAAAGTGGCAGGAGTTTATAAAGCTTCTAGGTGATGCTACTGTGCATCACTAAGAGAGGCTGAAACGAAGTAAAGTCTCTTGTTTGGAGGAGCAGAAGCATCGTAATGAATTGGACACAGTGTTAGGACTTAAAGAATTCCTTGCTGTG
>NC_043713.1:46297876-46300369 GCF_006229205.1 Suricata suricatta
ATCTGACTCAAAATTTGATGTCAAAAACAATAGAGAGATTTTGAAGGTAAATTAAGTAGGCATTTTATCCACCATGATAGGGTGAAGGACACTGTAATTTCAACCATGAAGGTTATTCCTCTCCCTGAGGCAAGTCCTAAAAGAGATAATGCTGAGGAAGTACATTATAGTTTACAGAACTGAATTTATATATATTCGTGGACCCATTTTCATTCTTTTTGGGTTTATTTGAGGAGTTAATGTGAATTATAACTGTTATAAGGAATAATGTAGCTTAAAGTTTTAGAGCTAAGAAAAAATCAAAATATATCCCCACTATTATTTTTGATTCTACAAAAGATACTTCTTCAGATTCCTTGTTTGCAGCATCAGCTAGTCAGACAATATTTACATCTGGGGAATGAGAGAAAATAGGGTCCTTTGCTCTTTGTTTACGTACAACAGCAAGACAGAATCCTCTTCAGCAAGGAAGTGCCCTCTGTAGATTAATACGATTTTACTCATGTGGTTCCATAGGTGTAGAATTCAACTAATATTTAGAAACCCCCTTATCGAATGAGGGGAATTTTAAAAGAAATAGAAGTAGAATACTGACATTCTTGGATGTGTTTCTTCAGGATTGCCAACACAACACAACAGGCATCAGTATTTGTTGAAAGGAAGAACGGTAGCTGACTCTGTGACTCTGCAGCTGTGTCATATTAGAAGGCCTCCTCTCTTTCAATAATATTTGCTCAATCGCCCTTTAGAGATCTTTTTTTTTTAAACTACCCCCTAAGAAGCACATACCAGCATTTTGACTGCAAGAGTACCCTTTCTATCAAAGTAGGGTGCTTTGATCTAGCCCTTTTGACACCCAACATTTGTTTCCTTTGCTGAGGGTGGGGATATACAAAACAGTCAAAAGCCAGCCTAAGAGGTGACTTAGCAGAAGAGGAGATCAATCCTAGATCTAGAAATCCTAGAAATATCCTAGGAACATTGCCCTCAACTTCATAATGAGTTAGCTAAGAAATACATATAAATTGGTATTCTTTTATCCTATTCATAATGAATAGTACCAACTGAAAAAATCAAAATATAAAAATGACAATGGCTATAACCACATGCTGTAAAAACTGTTTTAGCCTAAAAGCTCACTGAACGAACACATCTTATTGAAAATTAAAAAAAAAAACTGTACTTGGTAGGAAAAAAGAACAGCAAAATTAAAATGACAACTACAAACACTATACCTTTTTTTAAATTGAGAACTGACAGAAAGAATCTAATCATCCTACCAAAATTTAGATCTGCAGAGTTTGACATCCAGAAATGGAACCTCCTAGAAATTATGACCAGAAAATAAAAAATTCATAATGACGAAAAGACTTGATCCTGATGAAAACAACTTCAGAAAATTGGAAGTAGAAAAATTTAGAGATGGCTTAACTGTTTTGTGTAATTGATGGAGAAGTTAAATTGATTTATGAATGCAGGTCCATAAAATGCTTTTGACAGATACGTCAGTGTTTAAACAACTTGCATAAGACTTTTATATTCATCAACATGGTGTCTAAATTATCAGAAATACTCTTTAACTCAAAATAGCAAAGTCAAAACATTTGGGTCGAACTCACTTGCCTGCTTTATACATGGTTTTGATCATAAATTCAGCATTGATACACTCATAATCTTGAAATGGAAACTAATGACATTGATGGGCACATTCTGTGATGATTTCAGACAAATAACCTGCAGGTCACCCTGGAAGATGGTCACATTGAACTGAACACCAGAGACAGAAGCAGCCCCATTATTAAATCTCCCCAGACATACACAGATGGTTTGCTGCATTATGTATCTGTAATGAGTGACAACTCTGGGTGAGTGGAATGGCCTTTCTTCCAGACCCCTAAGACTTTATTTAGTTTAATAGAATGTTCTAGAATCTGTTTTGTGAAGTATGTATCCTTGAGGCTGACACTGTTTTATTAGTAAGATTTGCCTTCTTCCTGGTTCTGGATCAATTTCCTCATTAAAAAAAAATAATTCAGTCAACTGTTGGATGGATATACAAGTTGTGGTACATTCAAAATGGAGGAATGAAACAAAATGAGCAAAAAGATCTATCATTGTGCAGGCTGACTTGTATGAGCTCCTTAGTGTACTGCTGAGTGAAAGAGGTCACACATAAGAGAATTCATCTCCTATGATTTCATTTCTATAAAATTCAAAAGCAGGCAAAATTAATTTCTTCTCTCAGAATTCAGAATAGTGGCCATACCCTTGGAGAGGGGAGAAGTGAGCACAATGCAGGGTTCCTGGGTGCTGGGCTGTTCTGCTTCATCAGGGCACTGGTATCATTGGTATTTTCACCTTGCAAAAAATTCACTGAGCTGTACACAAGATATGTGAACTTCCCATTCGTATAGAATACTTTAACAAAAATCTGTGCAAAAGAAATACATGGGAAAAAAATGTAAATGCTCTTTAGAAGCAAATCTGGTTTAA
>NC_043713.1:46300469-46301917 GCF_006229205.1 Suricata suricatta
TCCTGATAGAGCAGCCCTAAAGACGTGCTTCTAATGTCAGCAAAAAGACTAGCCTCTATAAAATGTATTTCTTCGTTGTAGCATAAAACAGTTCTTATCATGGACTATCTATTCAACTTCTCCAAATCACTGTGCAGCAAGGGAAATACTGCAGACAAGTAGCTTGGGGCTTGATGGTGAGAGAAAAGTGTGTTGAACAGAAGCACATTGCTCTTAAAAGGGTGTAGGCTGTAGGATCAGGCTGTCTGGTTTTGAATTCCACCTGCACCTTCTACCTGTGGGAGCTTGGGCAAATTGCTTACCTTTCTAAAGTACAGCATCTTTTTCTGTAAGATGTGGCTACTAATATACTTGCTTGGGACCATTACCATAGTATGGTAATAGAGCAGTGTAGTAATAATACTTCCTCACAAGGTTACTTGCACATGTAGTAAGAAAAGCCACTTAAAGAGCTTCGTGCAATGCCTGGTGCAAAGGAGGTGCTCAGTGTTACCCATTAATTGTATTAACTGTAACCTCAGACATGGGGAGGTCATAGTATTGACCTTGACCACAGCAAGGAATTCTTTAAGTCCTAACGCTGTTTCCAATTCATTACGATGCTTCTGCTCCTACAAACAAGAGACTTTACTTCATTTCAGCCTCTCTTAGTGCTGCACAGTAGAATCGCCTAGAAACTTTACAAACTCCTGCACTTGGATCTATTTGAAGAGCATCTGACGTAATTAGGGGGGATGCAATGCAAGCACTGGGATTTTAAAAGCTCCCCACATGTTTCCAGTGTGCAGTCAAGGTCAAACCACACTGGTCTCAGCAAGGCCCGGTGCATGTGTTTATGTTGTCTTAAGAGCCGGGATGGAGGGTTGCCTGTGGGAAGAGGAAGGGGCATGACCCCTGTATTCTAGAGAAAATCACTGTTCCTGTTGGATACACAACAGGAACATCAAAAGAGCAAGACATAGTTATAAAACTTGAGAAACCTGGGATTCATTTTGTTGTCTACGAAAAATTGCCAAATTTTCATCAAGATACAAAATAAAAGCTAATATGGAAACCTTTCCCACATTTTGGCATAATCCAATTGTTGAGGACCCACCAATCCCACTTCCTGGAGACACTGACCCCCAGGGGATCAGGCGATCTGCACCCCTCCCACCATCCCAGCCCCTCCCCCAACATCTCATGTGGGGTAGGATTCTCTCATGAGAACCCTCTGGGGAGAAGCAAAAGCCAGTGTAGGACACACTTACCTGGTTGATATTGAAAGCATGGGGTTTGTTAATCCTTGCAGAACCTCTAAGCAACATGAGGAAAGGTGGTTTGTTTAAACTGCAGCCTCCCAGGGACACCCCTCTCTTGGTAGATTTGCTGGCCAAGTCCAGGACTGCAGAAGTCTCTGGTAGCCTGGAATGAGGGCAGAAAAGAAAACCACTGCCAAACTCTGACAT
>NC_043713.1:46302017-46304754 GCF_006229205.1 Suricata suricatta
GCCACCATCTGCTTGCTGACTTATTGCTATATGTCCACTTCATTTGCTGGCTCAACCCCCTCCAGCGCCCCCTCCTTCCATTTGAGTGTGGAGGGATCCCCAAGGGCCCTCAGAGGACCTCTTCTTCCCTCCTACCCTCTCTCTGCCTCAAAGTCAGAGTCATTGCTGCAGCCCCAATGCGGGTGTGTGCCCATGAAGCTCAGATGCTTCTCTCCAGCCTAGACTTCTCTTCTCGGGACCAGATCTGCTCATCTGGATACCTTATTGTTGTTACATGAGTGATTCATAGACTCAAATTGTGAATATCTCAAACAGAGCTTGGGATCTACATGCCTCTCCCCTGCCTCCCGGCGGCCAGGCTGACTCTCCGCCCTTCCCTCCACCCTCTCCCCTCCTTTCGCTCTCTCACCAGGAATCCCCTTGCCGAGCCAGGCACAAACGTACTAGGAGTCACTCTTAATCCTCTTTTTCTTCCAATCAAATCTTGTTGGTTCCACCATTTCTTAACTCTGTCTCTATTTCATGCCACCCGGTCTCATCCACACTTCTCTCTCTTTTTTAAATTTTTTAACATTTTTAAGCTTATATATTTTACGAGAGGGAAAGAGTGAGTAGGGGAGGGACAGAGAAAAAGGAAAAGAGAAAGAATCCTAAGCAGGCTCTGAACTGTCAGCATAGAGCCTGATGTGGAGCTTGAACTCACAAACTATAAAATCGTGACCTGAGCTGAAGCCAGACACTTAACCAACTGAGCCTCCCAGGTGCTCCTTAGCCACACTCCTTTAGCTGCACTACACAGCAATAATGCACTGTCCTCCCACATCTGCTCTGTCTTTTTTTTTTTAAAGTTTATTTCTTTATTTTGAGAGAGAACAAGAGTGTGCAGGGCAGGGGCAGAGAGAGAGCGGGAGAAAGAATCCCAAGCAATCTACACACTTAGTGAAGAGACCAACACTGGGCTCTGAACAGAGAGCAGAGAGACCATGACCTGAGTTGAAGTCAACAGTCAGATGCTCAAGCAACTGAGCCCCCAGGTGCCCCCACTGTCCCATCTTGCCACTTGCCACTATGCAGCTAGAGAGCTCTGTGGAAAATGGCAGGGCCGGCCTGTTTCATTATCCTCCTTTGCTCCCAGGATAGAGCCCTGACTCCTCAGCACATGTTGTGAGGCTCTGATCACCCCTTCAACTTTGTTTTTCCATGTTCCCTTCCTGTTCTGTCCCTGAGCACCACCTGCCCTTCCCACTTCTGAGTCTGCTTTGTGTTTCATTCTCCGCAGGCATCACCCTTCTGCTCTGTCCTCTTCAAATGCTGTCTTCTACTTTCCCCTGGGTCTCAGATTACCTTTGCTCAAGAAAGTCTTTTACATCTTCATTCACCCCACACTTTTCCTCTATAGCATTCATGGCCATTGGATGGATTAATGAACCAGTTAATGAGTGTGGCTTTGTTAAATACGTGTCCTCCCCTCTAGAAAACAAGGTCCTTGAGGACAGCAACTGTGTCTGTGGTGGCTGTAACTGCATCCCCATCACTGCATAAGGCACATCCTTGAAACAGACCTTTCCTTAGAAAGGTATGCTGAGGGAGCCTCTGTGGCTCAGTCGGTTTAGCGTCTGACTCCTGATTTTGGCTCAGGTCATGATTTGTGGTTCTTGGGTTTGAGCCCTGCTGTTAGCCCGAAGCCTGCTCGGGATTCTCTCTTCTCCTCTCTCTCTGCCCCTCCTCTCTCTCTCATTCTCTCTCAAAATTAAATAAATGAACTTGAAAAAATTACACACTGGGGAATTTCTGATATAGGGCTTGAAAGTTTATTCCTCCGCAATTCCCTAATGACAAGAGGGCCTCTTTCTGAAGTCTACCAACAGTCCTTACTTAAAAGAAACATCAGTCCTTATCTGAATCCTAAACCTTGTGCCTGGGAGCCAGTAGGGTTCATCACACTCAAAAACAACAGAGTCACATCAACTCACTGAGTGATGAGCAGAGCAGTGCTCAAAATCATGTTCTCTTCTCTAGAATAGCAGCATATATTTTCCATATATTTTCTTCTAATATGAATAGCACTTCTGGTTGTCAGTCTCCAAGAACTTCAAAGTGTAGTACAAAGAAGACCTTGTTTTAGAAAACAACCACCTGAAGATGCTGGGTGACTCCTCAGCTCCTTGCATTCTATCTATAGGCAGCTCAGGACCTTCCCAAACGCTCCGAGCTGGTTCAGCCTTGGAATCTCCCAGAGGGTCAAGACTAGTCCCAGAGAGGGGGCTTGAATCAGGTCTGTGTCCCCACCCTGCAGGTGGAAGAGACTGGTCAAACCCCAAACTCCTTATCAATCCCACGTTCTCAGACAGAGACCCCATGGGCTGATCCACAGAGCAACCACCGAAGGCAGGAGCGGTCAAGTCCAGGCCCATCCCCCAGCAGATGGCGCTGACCATCACTTAGAGAGTCCCTTTGGATTTCTCCAAACTAGACTTAGGAATGGCCTCCAGAAACCTCAGCTGCTTGAAAACAGAGAAGCTTCCAAGTCTTGGGAATCCAGGGATCAGGTGACAGAGACATACTTCCACAGTCTGGTGAGAGTCAGACTAAGACGCAAACAGCAGGAAGTCAAACAGTTTGACTCCCAGAGACCCTGGGAGGTCATCACACAATTTCAGGCAGAATAAGTAGATAATGAGGCAAACAGCAGTTTTCAAAGAATAAAAGTGTCAATGGCATGTTCTCAAATTCCTGA
>NC_043713.1:46304854-46309572 GCF_006229205.1 Suricata suricatta
CTGTTCTCATGGGATTTCTGTAACACTACTTATTTTGTGAAGCTGAGAAAACCTACTTCCTTTCAGTGTGATTCTGCATTCTCAGTTTTAAAAATAAACATAATAGTGTTGACAGAAGAATGGCCAGTGTCTTCAAAAAGTAGAGAGACAGAAAATGCACAAGATGTAGAATCTCCCCTCCCCCCACTTTTCAAAGTCATGGTGGTACCTGGTAAATAGGAAGTATATTAACAAATTAATGCACTATAAATATTATATAAATATATATTGATAACGAAGTCATTTATTAGAGCCAAGAATGCTCTAGAAAACTCTGCTTTTTTTTTCTGTCCACTTTTAAGTTAGTCACTATTAACTCAGTAGAAACAAACTGTTATATTTGTGTTCTAGCCAGATCAGAACAATGGAAAGCACTGTGAGGATTAAACGAGTTCATGGGGACTGACTGGGTGGCTCAGTGAGTTAAGCATCAAACTCAGGTGCAGGTCATGACTTCAGGGTTCATGGGTTCAAGCCCCACAACAGGCTGTGTGCTGACAGCTCAGAGCCTGGAGCCGGTTTTGGATTCTGTGTCTCCCTCTCTCTACCCCCCCTGTTGTGCTCTAGCTCTCAAAAATAAACACAAAAACAACAACAAAAAGTTAATGTACTGGAATTGCTTGGCTCTGGGTGTGGCATGCAGTTGTGAGAGTTGTGGAAGTGTTTTCTGCTGCACTAGAGCGGAGGGCTCTGCACCCAGACTGCCTTGGTTCAAGCCTGCTCCCTGCCTTTTGAGCAGGCGACCTAACTATTCTGTGCATCTGTTTGCTCATTTCTACGATAGGAACATGTTCATCTGTTGCATCAAGTCATGAATTTAAATGGGTTAATATGTGTAACACTTGCCCAGTGCCTGGTATAGAGCAAGGACTCCACGTGAGATGTCAGAGTGAGTAAGTCTCCCACATGACTGCAGGAGCTTTGCCTGTGTGGCTACCTTGACATTCTCACCTCTTTTTTCTTTTTCTTGGCATTTCCCCTTTGATTTGACTTTTGGATCTGTCTGGATCTGACTTCACATAAAACATTAAAACACATGGACTGACTGAAGTCCAGGCAAATATTTGTGTTTCTTAAACAAATGATGTAACCAAGAAAAACCCAAAGCTCATTTCCTTACAAATCCCTAAGGCAGCTCACCTTTCTATCTGCATTCATTTTTATTCAAATCATTATAAATAGTTGAGCTACATGTAATATGCATACAGTTAAATTTCATTAGAAGGAAAAGGAAGAAACAAATCCCGTTGGCATTGCAGCTTGAGCTTAATTATTTTATACAGATGGCTTTTTTGCCTGGAGCTTGACTATTTACACATATTTTAAAACCCATTCTCTGTGGGGTTTGCACATGGTTTTGACCCATCACCATCCCCTGATGTCCTCCCTTCCATCAAGTAGAAGTCGAAGGAAGAAGGTAGCAGAAAAGTGAAGTGGGGAAGATAGGCAGCTAGTGGATATGGACCAGAACCTTTCGAGGGAGCTGTTTTCTTCTCTAACATTGACAGCTCTTACCACCTGCCTGGCTGATTCTGACGCACTTTGAATCCTCATCCCACCCCGAGAAATAGGTAGATACTCTAATCATATTCCAGAGGTAGCATGGGGAGGCATGTGGAGGTTAAACAACTTGTCCAAGATCATGTGGCAGGAAAGTGGCCCTGAGCGCTGGGACCTGAGCGGTCAGTGTGTCACACAAACGAGTGTGACTCACAGTCCTTGCTCTTTACGTTTATACAGTTTGTGTACTTCTAGCACTTGGAGGAACGGTGACTCTTTCCTACAGAACAGTTATCTGCAGCAGAAATGTTAAGAGGGAAGGTTTATTTCCACTATTCTTTGAGGTGTTCTCATTCCTCTGGCTCATCTGAAGGCCTAGAATTCCACGTTGAGTCCAGGATGCATGGGCTGAACACACTTGCAAGAAGAACGTGATTGGTAGGGGTGCAGGCTGGGCTAGTGCATTGGGGTATGTACGCACACCGTGGGCCAATCCGTTCACAAACACCTAGCCGGTCCAAACCTGCAGTCGGCAGATTTCAGAGTAGTAAGAGCCAAATGTAATCCTCATTTTCAGTGCTGGGTCCTGAGTAAATGTCCAGTAGGTCCTTGACTGATTTTTGCCTTAAGAGTTATTATTTTCAGGGCCCCTGGGTGGCTCAATCAGTTAAGCAGCCGACTTCAGCTCAGATCATGATCTCCAGCTCTTGAGTTTGAGCCCTGTGTCAGGCTCTATGCTGACAGCTCAGAGCCTGGAGCCTGCTTTGGATTCTGTGTCTCCCTCTCTGCCCTTCCCCTGCTCACACTTTCTTTCTCTCTCTCTCAAAAATGACCATAAAAAAAGAATTACTATTTTCATTTTAATGGTTTATTATTACACTGACACAATGGGGTAGGTCTTTCCTCAGGAAAGATTTCCTGTTGCTTGGGAGCCTCTGACATTATCAGGGTGATTTTCTCTTCTCATGGGAAATGGGATTAACAGATTATGATTTCCGATTATAATCCCAAACAAGCCATTCCCAGATCTGGGTCCCCACCCCCCAGAGGGATACATTACAGGGAGAGAGGAGAGAACAGGGTACTCACAAAATCTCTTGGTCAGGGCTGCTTCATTTAGAGATTTAACTGGCTTCCTTCATTCCAAACTAGGTTTAAGGGCTGCTGTCTGTAAGGGTCTTCCCCTTATGTGGGAATCAGAACACCTCCCTCCTTTAGAAGAATTATTTACTGCCCCACAGAGTTTGGCTGTGACTATTCAGTAGGACTCCTGTCTGCCCACCACCCCAAAGTGACCCATGTCAGAGGGAGATTCCAGACTCTCTGGACCATCAGAGATGTCACCAGAGAGATAAAGCAGGGTCAGAAACAGCCAATATTGCTTAGCATTTTATTTGCGAGGGAGTAAAAGGCCAGTGAACTCTTTTGACTGGCTTCTATCTCTTACATTTTCCATGTTCTTTTTATTTTTTTATTTTTTTAGAGAGAGAGAGAGAGAGAGAGAGAGAGAGTGCGCACATAAGAAAGTGAGTGGGAGAGGGTCTCAGGGAGAGGGAGAGAGTGAATCTTAGGCAGGCTGACTCAGGGCTTGATCCCACAATGCTGGGATCATGACGTAAGCCGAAATCAAGGGTTCAATGCTTAACCGACTGAGCCACCCATGTGCCCCAGATGTTCTTACGATTTTAGTAAAAACTCAGAGTATAAACTTGCCCAGAAAAAGAAGTAGTCCCTTGTTAGGCAAATTCTACGACAGATTAATAGAAAAATTCTGTGTGTACATCTATCTGTATATGCATAACAATATCTATATATGTATTTCTTTTTTTTTTAATTTTGAGAGAGACAGAGAGAGCAAGAGCAGGGGAGAGGCAGAGAGAGAGAGGAAGAATCTGAAGTGGGCTCTGCTGTCAGAGCAGAGAGCCTGACATGGGGCTTGAACACACAAACCATGAGATCATGACCTGAGCAGAAATCAGGAGTCAGACACTTCACCGACTGAGCCACCCTGACTCACTGGTGCCCACGTCACTATCCATGGGTCTTTTGCTAGCCCTGTACAAATGCAAACTACTCACCAGTAGCTTCCTTGTTGACTCCGAGAATTCCTCGGTGCTCGGGATGAGCCCCCCTGCCCTATAACCTTGACCAACAACTGTACCTGAGCTGCATCCACCATGTCTCTAGCCCAGACTTCTCTGTAGAGGTCCAAGCCTTTCTCCAACTGCTTTCTAGCATCTCCACCTGCTCTTACGTTCTGGGGACTCAGCCTGTCTCAGACTGAAGCCATTGCCCTGCCTCCCTGCCAGTGCCGTCCATCTGCCCAAGGAAACCCAGATGTCACCCTTGAACACTTTTCTACTTTTCTCTCCAAACCCAACCAATCATTCATTCACTGTCCTAATGATCCTAAGCAACCCCTCCCTCTGCCTTATCTGCATGGCTGTTTCCCTGCAGCTGCCCTGTCTCTCGCCTCTGTTAATATGCTCCTCTTCCCACTGCTCTGCCTTTTCTTCTCGAATCCAGTCTCCACCCTGCACCAGAGTGAGCTCCTGAGAAGTTGAAATTGATAATGTCCTTCTTCTGCTGGTGTCCCCCCAGTGATGGCTGTCTTACTGAGACTTTGAAGGTCCTCCGTGTTCTCGCCCCTGCTTCCCACACCAGCCCCATGTGGCATCCCCGACCTGCTGGTACCAGTGTCCTCCAGTTCCTGGAAATTCATGCTTTCTCCAGCTCTTGGTGCTTTATATATGTTGGTTGCTCCTGTATTTCAGGTCCTAGCTGGAGCCCACCTTCTGGTTGGCCCCAACCAGATTAAATTCCCTCCAGGGGACCCAGAGGACCCGAGCTTCTGCTCTCATGGCACCCGCCACACTCTATGGTCTCCCATCTGCCATACTTGAGGTCCTGGCCTGTTCATCATTGCCTTGCCAGCACCAGCCACACCGCCTGACATCACTAGACACTTAGTGAGTACTTGTGTAATGAATAAATGGGAACCTTAGGTGTGCACAGTGGTGCTGACTTCCTTAACCTATTTTATCACAATTAATAGAGTAAAATCAAGATCACTGATCTTGCATAACAACACTTCATGGCTGAATTGATATTTAATATTGATGATACTAAATATGAACAGGCCCTTTTTGGGTCTCAATTTTTTCATCTATAAAATTCAG
>NC_043713.1:46309672-46310976 GCF_006229205.1 Suricata suricatta
TGTCTTCATTATCCAAGAAGTAGTGATGCACCTATTCAAAAATTGGTTACACAGAAGGCCAAGAAATACACACATGCCTTGCATTCTAGAGATACGTCCGGAAGGCAGCAGCCCCAGCCTTCAGCACCCAGTGCTGTGTGCCAGGCAGTGAAACTGCCTGCGCTCTCCTCTGCTACCTTTAAGGGCCCCAGCCTCCATTCATATCGGCAGCACCATCAACACTAACTATATTCCCTATGGTTTCTCTCTTCCTAAGAATGACACTCAGTGTGCATGTTGGGGGGGGACCCACGCTTCCCTCACTCTCCTTTCAGTGGCCAGTCCCATTATCCAGTGTTTGCAGCCAGCCTGACTCTGCTGGCTAACACTGTTAATACTAAGAAGTTAAACTTTTGTCTTTGCTGCTGGAATTTGAAAAGGTAGACTCACTCAAAGAAGTGATCTGCTTCTTTGTTTTTGTTTTGTTTTACGTCGTCTTACCTTTCCCTGATTGAAATTGGAATTCCTCCCAGATAATATGTGCCGAAATCAAATATTTCACCTTCAATTCTAATTTTTTGAGAATTCACATTTATCCACATGAGTTTTTGGGCTTTCCCGATTTTGATCTGTATCTAAAATAAATGAGAAAGGAGTCAGCAAGCAATGATAAGTTAAAGCAATCCTATTCACCGTGGTTCAGGGCTACTATGTTTTTATTTCCTTCAGATTCATTATATACATGGTAGGAAAACTCTGAACCACAGCACTTTTGGATAAAAATATAATATTAAAACATTTTAATAGAAATGTTTGTATTTGAAATTATTTATGTTTTATATATGAATATATACATGTGGGTGTATATATATACATGTATACTTATAAATATATATACATATTACTTATGTATAAATATATAAATACATGTATTTCATGCCCAAATATTCAGATTGGAAGATGTGTCCCTCATCCTTTAACTTGTTAAGTTAGTCTGGTACTATTACCAGGAAAAATGTCCTGGCACTGACTTAATTCTAAAGGACTGAGGACATTTAACAATTTACATGAACACACTCAAAGGATGTACCGAATGGTCTTTTCCATTGTTGACAGTGTGGGTAACTCCTTTTTCTTTTGGTGGCTCTGAATTCAGTTTGTACCGCACCAGGAGATTGCCATCTTCTATATTTAGAGATATGAAGCGATCCTAGAGCACAGAAATAATGTAGATTACCAGAAGATTCTGCCGAAGACTACCTAGAGGGCTGGAATTCAGGTTACTCTCAAGTTACAAACTGCTCTCGGCCTCAGCTGCCTCCTGA
>NC_043713.1:46311076-46322133 GCF_006229205.1 Suricata suricatta
CCAGGGATCAGGTGACAGAGACATACTTCCACAGTCTGGTGAGAGTCAGACTAAGACGCAAACAGCAGGAAGTCAAACAGTTTGACTCCCAGAGACCCTGGGAGGTCATCACACAATTTCAGGCAGAATAAGTAGATAATGAGGCAAACAGCAGTTTTCAAAGAATAAAAGTGTCAATGGCATGTTCTCAAATTCCTGATTACTTGCTTCACGAAAACGTACACTCCCATAGCCAAAGAAAGCAGCATTGGGCCCAGAGAAAAGATGCAGGTAACATTTGCACATGTTTTTCAGATCTAGTTAGTTGTTTACAAACACCCAGTTACCCCGAAGTTGCTGAACCGAATGGACATATCTGGTAGTGTTTGGAGGTTTATCACAGAATACCTGGTTTTCTGCAAAGAACAGCAAACCTCTATCCACGGTGGTTTGAATCGTTTGTCCAAAGGTCGGGAAGGGAGCATTTGGTTGAGTTGGAACTCGAGCATAGCCCGTACCTTCAAAGTAATTTTTGTCTGACTCTTCCTTTCTCCTGTCAACACCAAAGATCACACGTTAGAACACAGCAGCAAAGGACCGCACTCAAGAGGGTTTATTAATAGGAGATGCTGCTACCTAAGACACAGAACAAAGACCATGCAACGTAGCTGTCATGATTCTGTTAAAGAGAAAACATCTGTAGAATGTTAAAATAGCCAGCCGTTTGTCCTGGATGTGCTCCCATACTCTATGACAATCAAATCTCAACTCAAAAATGTTAACAGTTATGGGACACCTGGGTGGCTCAGGGGGTTAAGCATCTGACTCTTGATTACGGCTCAGGTCATGATCTCATAGTTGGTGAGTTCAAGCCCCTCATGGGGATCTTCACTGATAGTGCAAAGCCTGCTTGGGATTCTTCTCTCTCCCTCCCCCTCTGTCTGCCCCTCCCCCATGCACACACACACACACATGCTCTCTCCCTCTCTCTCTCAAACTAAAAGTAAGCTTTAAAAAATAAATACGCATTTTTTGAAAAGATAATAGTTAAGAGTCTCCTCTTTTTTTTTAATGTTTTTTTATTTATTTTTGATACAAAGAGAGACAGAGCATGAGAGGGGGCGGGAAGGGAGAGAAGGAGACACAGAACCAGAAGAAGGCTCCAGGCTCTGAGCTAGCTCTCCGCACAGAGCCTGACACAGGTCTCGAACCCACGAACGTGAGATCTGGCCTGAGCCTAAGCCTTAACTGACTGAGCCACCCAGGCACCCCAAGAGTTTCCTTTTAACTATCTATTTAGGAACTATCTTCTTAGGAAGATGCAGCCTAGCAGATGAAGCTTTGAAATGTAAAAAATTATTAATTTGAAATATAATTTTATTCTGAGTAATAATAATCTGTCTAAATCCTTTTAACTCTCAGGAAGTGAGGAGCTCAAGACAGCAATTTTCAAAGAGGTCCAGGTGTCAGAGTACCTAGAAAGTCATAGTGTCCTTCGTGGACCAATATTTTTTTTTTTGCAACTTAAATATGGAATACTGTGAATCAGTTACCATCTAATACTGAATATTTTTGTGGGAGGAGGCACCAAACATTTAAGGAGGGTTTATTTTTTTCAAAATGGAGAAAACTCTATCGATCTAATATTTTATACAAATGATGAAACTTTAGGAGTGGCTTAGCAGTGTGGCATGCAATCACAGTTTAAGATCTACTGGCCGAAAGCTACTGGTGACATCAACAGCATCTTATTGGCCCACCCGCTTATGATATGTAAAACTATGCAAGTTACCAAAATCACAGTTACAGAACACTGGTTCCTGGTTTTATTTACCTTCTACAAGGCTCGACTTCAGTTGTGTTGAGATTGAAGGTTTTTTTGAAGTTGTACAAGCTCAGAACATTTTCATTCAGGTCATCCAGTTCAATACATCCTTTGTATGGAGGGAACCTCAGTCTAGCAGGAAGCTACACAGAGGAAACAGAAAATCTAATTCAACCAAGGTCAGTGATCAAGTTGACCAAAAATCAGTATGAATCCATTACTTTTAACTGTCCCTGTAGCACAGGGGACTTTGGACACAGGGGCCCTGGATTTGCTATTCACCAGATGCCTGACCTTGGGCAAGTTATTAAACCTCTGTCTCAGTTTCCTCATCTGTGAAATGGGAATAGGAATAATGCCTTTAAATAATAATCAATTTAAATTAGATGCTTATATCTACATTAGTGCACAGAGGAAGGGCTCAAGAACTGTTAGCATTTATCCCTGGATGTGCTTTAAGAATATATAGTTAAATCCATTTTTATATAATGGATAATTAAAATAGAGAAAGGAGGTCATTATACCAAATTAAAATTTAAATATTTTCACTCTGTGCAATAACACTGACACTTACTCTAAAGTCAGATGGGTAACCTCCAACGTAAAATACAACATTTTCAGGATCCAGATTGAGGAGGGTGTTGGTGTTGCCACCATCCATGTCATGGAATTGGGGTATTCCAGGTTTGCTGGATGTGGCTTTTTTGGTGTAATTCAGCCTTGCAAACTGGTAAATTCTGTATAAAAATAAATAAAATTATATTTTTAAAGTATACAAAAATTGAAGAAGTCAAAGCCAAGATACTAAAAACGGGGTTCAGTGGTATATACAATGGAAATTTGGGGAGTGTGGGTCAGATTCACAAAGACCAGTGGTCAGTGGGACTCGCACCTCTGAAATTTCACCCGGTCCATAACTGCCTCCTGAGTTTCGCTCTCAGTCAAGCTCTGGTCCACTTGGAGTTCGGACTCCTGTTCTCCCAGGTTGTAGACACACGTAAGCTTGCCATCTACAAGTGCCATGCCGATGTAGTCCCTGGAGGCCTGGACACAGAAAGGCCACCTGAGCGCACTTCACACTGTTTCTCTGAACTCCCCATCCCAGGAGAGTGTATTTAAGTATCTAATGAGGTTTATACAATAGGCTTTGGGAAGGCAGAACGGATGAGGTACCTCCTCATACAAATATACAGACAGAACAGTTAATTACTAATGCCCACACTGTCTTTGCTCCTGATTTACTGCACTCACGTATTCACACCCCATCTGCTCAGTCTCCAAATATTTGCCAAGCACTTGCCATAAAGATGAACCAGATATGGACTCAGGTCTCCACCAGAGTTTAGTCTGGGAAGGAAGATCAGTCATTTTTGTTCTCCCTGTACGCGCAATGATCTCTTCACACTTTGTGCATGCCTGTGTTGTAACCCCTAGAACCCTATATGATCACAGCTACGTGCACATCTGTCTTCTCTGGTAGAATAGAGCACCTAGAGTACATCTGAAGTTTTCAAATTGTGGAAAAAGACACACACAACATGAAATTTACATCCAAGAAACAATTCTCATTTATCGTTAAGTACAGGGTATGACACCTTGTAGGGAGATGGCACAAATTTGTTGAAGGAATAAAGTAATGTGCATTTTGCCACATAGAAAGCAGAGTCATGTCACAACAAAGCTACAAGTAAAGTACCAACATTAAAGCATGAGAAAGTGATTAATGATAGTGTCAATTTTAGGAACCTCTGAGTACCATATATGCTAATGACAGCCAACTTTCTAACTGCCTAGAATTTTCCAGAACCATGTTTCAGACATTTTGTTTTACCCCTAGCCATTGTATGCTAACCCAAGCAGTGATTACCTTTTCCTCTGACACTTAAAGAAATGTACTTTAAGAGGGGGAACTAAAAGCTAAAATCAACTGTTCAAAACGCCTGTAGCAGTTGTGGTTTAAAGAATTTACAATTAGGAAGAAATGGGGCACGTCTTATTAATTAGGCAGGAGAGGCTTCATTTCGCTCTGCTCCTCATGCACCCATGGCCCCGCCCCTGGGGTCTGCAGCTGGGCATTCTGAGAAGGACAGGGTCACAGTTTTTTGAGGATTTCCATGAGGCCTTGGTATTGCTGCCTCGGTTGTGTACAGAGGGGTGCTGATCTTTAACCCCTGGTGTTATGTGCTCACATGTACACACACGTGTGCCACGTGCTGAGCCCAGTGGGCAAGGCCTCTCATCAGATAAGGCCAGCAGGTAACGGTGTGCGATTGATGGACAGCCCCCTGTGGTGCCATTAGAGGTGATAGAGTGTGCTGATGTGTTGCTGGGATTTCTTTCTACTGTGCCAATGAAAGCCAGAAGTTATGACACACTGGTGACATGCGTCTCAAAAGCCATACTGTTTCAGGCCACAGTTTAACCCACAAATAATGGCATTCCCCAGGATGATAGTGGCATGATCATTCCAGCAGCTCTCCCGGGGAAGCCTGCTGCCATGTCATGAGGACACTTAACAGCTCTCTGGAGACAGCCGTGGGGCATGAAGATGCCTCCCACCCACAACCATGACTGACTTACAAGGCATGTGTGTGAGCCACACTGGAAGCAAATCTCCAGCCCCAGTCAAGCCTTCAGAGGCCTGCAGCCCCAGCCAACGTCTTGACAGACACCTTACGAGAGACTCTGAATCAGAACCATCTGGGTTAAGCTACTCTTGAACATTGTACCATAGAAACAGGATGAAATAATAAATATTTATCGTTGTTTTAGACCACTAAGTTTGGTGGTCATGCAGCAAATCACCAACATTCAAAAAAAGCCCCAAACCCAAACCATATTGTTTTGAAAACAAGAGAAATGTGAAAGCAATACTTACATCTTTATTTCCAAGGTACATCACAAACATATTCTCAGTCCCTCCACTCTCTCTTGACTCGGGTCTTTGGAGAAACAATGAAAGAGATGTGTATCCTTTCAAATCATCTAGGTCATTTGGCAGCCGGACTTCAACTCCAGATTTACCATTGAACCTCATGGGGACAGCAACCTGCGAGGGAAAACAGCTAGAGCATGAACCACTCTCTTGTAAGGAAAGGGAGGTGCTCGGAGCGGTAGCCTATGCCTCTGATGTGAATCCTTCGGCTCTAGATCAGTTGTTATGATAAAGAGCAAAGGAGGGTGCATGTCTCCTAGACCTGGATTATAAACTCATGAAGCTGTTTTAATAAAACATCCATGTTCTTCCTGTTTATCGGCCAAGGGTCTTTGAGTAGTGCATCTAATTCTCTGTGCCAGAAATGATAAGCATCACCATTATCATAGTTGCAACTAGGAGGCTTTTGTGCACATGAGCTAATGTGTAGAAGCACTTAGTGTGGTGCCTGGCATGTTGTAGATATATAATACATAAAAGTATATTTTTAAAAATATTTTTTAACATTTTTATTTATTTTTGAGAGAGAGAGAGAGAGAGAGCACGAGCAGGGGAGGGTCAGAGAGAGAAGGAGTCACAGGATCTGAAGACAGGCTCCAGGCTCTGAGCTAGCGGTCAGCACAGAGCCTGATGCGGGGCTCGAACCCACGAACTGCAAGATCATGACCCGAGCCGAAGTCGGACGCTTAACTGACTGAGCCACCCAGGCGCCCCAAAAAAATAATTTTAAAATAAATTCTTTAAGGAATCATTCCCCATGAATATATTACATGTTATGGTTGCATTTATTATAGTCCTTAAAAATGAGTGCATCAGGGCATTTTAAAAATAGTGAGCCTAGAAATCAAGCACAGTGCCTTTAGGGCAGTGATATTCTGACTTGGCTTCCCAACCCTCTGTCTCAAATATCTCGCAGGGGATGGATGAAAAAAGCAAGGTATTTCATTAGTATTATTTTAGGCCAAAACAAATTCTGATACAGAAGTGTCAGGAATTCAAGTAAATACTGTCAAGTTAAAATAACAAAGGCTGATGAATTTGTGTTCCAATCAAGAAAAATGGCTATAATCCTGCGTTTAGAACACCACCCTTGCTGGCAGGAACCATTCCTCCATCCTCAATAAAGGTGGATTCTAAAACTTTCAAGTTATAATAAGACAGGAGGTCCTGTGCAGTACCACATCAGCACATTCCGCTCACAGAACCCTTACTGGAACTTGCAGTAACACTTCACCAGCTGGGGCGTGGAGGAGAACCCTTCTTCCCACCTGCATAAACTCAGTGGGGAGGACACTGCTTCAGGTCTCTGACATACCAGATCATTTAGGGCATGGAGGTAATGTGTACTTTTGAAGGATGACAAGAGGAAGTCAACTTTCATATGCCAAACAACTAAAGGATTAGAGAAAGACAACCAGTTTCTGTGTAAACAAACACCTTCCCTTTCCTGACGAGTATGCTAACTTCTCAAAGAAGGAGACTTAGCACCTGGCAATGTGGGGACACACCTACCTTGTTTGCAGCATCTCTGGCCTGCTGAATTAGCTCCCGGATGCGGTCCACGTTGTCAGAGATATTGCCCAGTGGCAACAGCTGTTGGTTGATACTTTCAATCTTGCTCAAAAGGTCGGGCAGTTTGTTGGTTAATTTCTTCACTGTTGATGAGATAACAGAACAGAAATTTATAATTGTGAGTTGATACAGGTTAAATACAAATTTTCTCATTGATGGTACTTGTCAAGTGCTACGTTTGGGTACCAAATATTGGAGAGGATGACTCAGAGTCAGGGAATACCTTCCCTAAATACATCGTGGATTCTATCCTGCAATCTGGATATCAAATCATCTTTCTTGATGGCTACAGAAGAAAATAAATCTTTATTTTTTGATCCTTAATATCAATTGCAATTTAATACCTCATGGTTAGGGGACCTATATCTCCACTCTAGAAAAGGAAAAATCAATAGAAATGTTAATGGATGAAAAAAAATCCTACCTAGACTTTCTAATAGAATACCCCTATTCTTTGAATGTATTATGTGAAGCTGCTTTCTAATATTTTAATTTCTAATTTCAGACTTTATTAGGCAAGAGTTTACATAAATTGACCAAAGCACATAACAATGGAGAAACTGGATAATATGTCCTGGCCAAAGAATGCCTGATACCTGAGTTATCTGCATCGGTGAGAGCCTTGTTGAGGTCTTCACTCTGTGTGCTCCCATAGGTATCCTTAATTCTTGCCACATCTGTCTCAATGGGGCTGAGCCCATCTAGAACCTCATCTGTGATGTCGTTGGCATTTCTGACCATGCTCTTTGCATTACTGATCATATCATTGATGTCATCTAATGCACAAAGAAAGAGAGGGGTGTAAGTATCTGAAATGGTCAACAAAACAGGTCAAGTGCAGTGGGTAAGGAGAAGCTGACCTCTCTGTATCCCACGCAGGTCATCCTGGATGGCAGTGATATTGGTATTGATCAATCCTTTCTGAACTGTCATAACTTTCAGCGTTTGCTGTAGGTTGTTGAGAGCTGGACTGATTTCTAAAATAAAATAAAGCATCATGAGGCAATTACCCTATGGATTTTGATCCTGCATGGGTATTGGTGGCCCCTGAAGTAGCCAGCATCTGCAGAGCCTTGAGCAGACCTGCATCTCAGAGATGCCCACTGTATGTGATTACACCCACAGCTCCATGGACCTCCAGTTACAGAGGCAAGGGGCATGCCTGAGCCTGTGGTATCAGGCTCCTTGGAAATGCAACATGAAGAAAGGGAGAGGCTTAATCATTTAGGGGCAGTTTAACTTCCATTTTGGTCAGGGCAAAGGTCTTACTCTGAGAAGGAAAGGGGTGTGAATGTCTTATTTGTTTCTGTGTCACAGTGCCTTGTCTGGCACTAGTCTGGGCTTAATATTAGTCATACTTATTGAATGAATGAATGAATGAATGAATGAATGAATGATGCAGAAAGGATGCCTCTTCAGTCAGAGTATAATAAAGTAGTGCTGTTGAGAGAGCCTCATCCAAGCAAATGCACTTGCAAAGTAGGCATTGTTTGTTTTCTGTCCATTTTCAAACTGATACTTTGAAGAGAATTCAGTGAGAGGGAGGGAGTTCACAGACATCCTAGCTGATGCTCTGAGGTAATGGAAAATGACCAGTGAATGCTTTAAGACCAAAGTGATGACATATGGTTTAAATCATGAATCCAGGACTGATTTAAATAATAATGTAGACAAATAGTCTATGATCTCTCTTATACATGGAAACTAAAAACACTCCCCAAATACAGGGAGCCTATTAGTGGCTGCCAGAGCCCTGGTGTGGGAAGGGGATCAAAAGGTAATAAGAAGCAAGGGAGCAAGCTGGTAGGAAACGAAAGAAAAAAATGTAGTTAAGCATCCTAACCCTACTTAAAACACCGATCCTCACCTCTTAGCTCATACTTTGTAAGGGAACATATGTCATACCAGGAAATTTTAATTCCTGCAAGTTGCTAAGCAAATCGTTCTGTATTAATATGTATTTTTGTAGGTAATTTTTCATGTATTTATTTTTTAAACATGAGAAAAGATAAATACACTTATTTACTGTCAGAAGGCATCTAATCCCTCAAAAATGCTGAAACAGTGGCCATGAGTGACCACAAGAGACCAGAGAAAATCAAGAAACACCATTTTCAGAACACCAGAATTTGGAGACATGAGATGGTATAATTGTTTTGTAAAAAATTAAATGCATGGGAAATTTTCAGAGATAAAATGTATGATTCAAAAATCCCCATGTTTCATAGTGGTAGTGATTTTTGGTACTTTTACTTACTAGCATTTTAGGACTTAAGAAATATTGAAACTATTATCTGGGCCTTAAATGAGAAAAACTGGCCCTGCACATTCCTCTATGCTGTGTGGGTTCCCAATGCCATGGTTGCTAATCACCTTCAAGATTTACGTATACTCATGAGGTTCTAGTTACCTTAATATGTGTTAGAATATTGGGTGGAAACATCAAATCTGTCAAATAGACCATGGATCTACAATGTATCATCTGCCTTGGCCCTGAGATTCAAGAAGAGCATTTGCTTCTAGAATTTGCTGCTTCTCCTGGTCTTAACAGGATGTTTTCATACCCCAGCCTTCCCTTCCCCGCCACCCCCCGCCAGCCCCAATACCTTGCCGTAGCTTCTTCTGTGTTAGCTTGGCTTCCTTTAATAGTTTATCACTGTCAGAACTCAGGATTTTCGCTTTTCTTGGAAGCTCTTCCTTTATCACGGTCTGAAAGCAAAGCATTTATCAGCCTAAAGCATGTAGCATTCTTCTGGAAATGTGGAGTTAGATTTTTTCATCCTACTCTAAAAGCCCTTATTTTTAATCTTTAAAGGACGAGGTTCAAAGGTGAGGGGGAAGTTTAAAAAGACTGTTCCTTATAAGATACAGTTAGGGCTGTACACAGGGATGTGTGGTTTGGGGAGGGAGATACCTCCCTGGTGACATACTAACAAATTATGTGATGCTGTCTCATTTGTCCCTGTAGTTTGTACAATACCCTCTTCAATAACTGAAGCAAGAAAAGAGCTGCTTTTAGGTTTTTAGTATTTGGGAGATAAAGGTCTTTAACCTTCTGAGAAGGTCTATCCCCTAATTCTTTGATATTTAATATTTTGTGCTTTATTTTTAGATATGGGAATATTATATGGCTCATATAAGATCGCATAGGTCTCCAAGACATGCCCAGGTGTTAAGACAAATGATGGGAAATAAATGATTACCAAACCGTGTACAAAAGTATCCCTCTTCTTTGTGAAATGGCAATACTTAATCAGCCTAAAACCATATCTAAAAGAAGCAGGATACACCACTCATCTTGGCCCGACATTGGTAATCAGTGTAATTTCTATTTGGTTTTACAAATGGCTTTAAAAACTGTGCTACATCTATCAAAACAGATCATCACGTAAACAAGAAGTGACCCACATTTGAGCAAGTTCAAAGATCTTGAGCAAGTTCAAGTCTATTCTATATAATAAGATGTGATTTCAAATACGCTTGATTCTATTCCTCAGCACACACTCAAAGAAAGTAAGACAGTGAGTGAGTTGTCTCCGGAGAGCATCCAGAAAAGGCGCCCATAAAGGTGCTCACCTGGAGGGCAGACTCAGAAGCACTGGTGGCCTTGTCGGCCGCATCCTCGGCGGCTCTGATGGCGCTGAGGATGTTTTCATAGGCGGTGGCAGCATCCACGGCACAGCGCACCAGCTCATCCCCACTGGCGTTCCTCTTGATCCTGGATGACAGCGTGGGTGAAGGGCTCCAGCAGCCCCTGCCTGTGGCTGAGGGGCCCTTCACCCTCCCCTCCCCATCTACCCCCACTCCTGCCTCCTTGATGAGCCTCCTCATCTGGTAAATGGAGACCTGAGCTGGCAAGGATGCATCTGGGAATCACACCCTGCCCTCCACCCTGTTCTGGGCCCCCGCTTTCACACTAGGCTCCGGCAGCTCTGTGGTTGGACCTGGGGGTACTCACTCCTCCAGCTGCTTTGCCAACTTCTGTAAAGACTGTGCGTGCATTTCCGCCTCCACCACCAGGGAGGCTTTGCTGGCGGACTGGGAAAGTTCTCTCACTTTGTCACTTAGTGCACGTCTTTCTTCATTTAAAGTGGCAGCTAGTTTTTCATATTCCTATTTTTTTCAAGTAAACAGAGACAGTGTCACTTAAGAATGTATATACCATTTTCTCACACTCTGTCATAAACTTCATGTTCCCAGGACGTGTATTTCAGTAGTGGCACTGATAACATTTTGCCAAGTTTTACCACCATTTGAACAATTTTCTTAGGGTGGGTGCCCCCTCTGATAAATTTTATAAAAGCACACTGTCATCATTAGCATAAAGCTGTACTAAACCAAAACCTCTTATTTTTCTGATCTAGAAATAGCAATTATAGAAGGTATTTGCAAAATGCCCACTGGGCTGCTAACGGGGCCAGCCTTTTATGAGTACTAAATATGTTCTGCTAATAGAAGCATGCTTGATGTTTTAAAAACAGCATTCTGTTTTGTTTTGTTTTGTTTTGTTTTGTTTTGTTATCCCAGCAGCAACATCTACTCACAGTGGGCTAATTAAGTAATACAAATAGACATACAGAGGACACGTCATTCACACTCCCCTACACCCCAGGGTAACACCACGGTAATAAACATCTTGGGTGATTTCCTTCCACCTAAAGACATGTGTTGCAGGAAAAAAAATAAGTTAGCCCAGTTCACAGTTTCCTCGTATCGAATTTGAATGTTCTTCATGTTCCAGAGAAC
>NC_043713.1:46322233-46325216 GCF_006229205.1 Suricata suricatta
TGACACCCTGCACGCGTGAGGTTGGAGAGGCGCTTCAACGAGAGGGCACATACCACCTGAGAAGGTCAGGCTAGGAGCGGCCAAAACTCACACACGCCTAAAGTCGGATCATGCTCCCTTCCCTTGGCATCATCAGTGACTTCCAACAGCCGTCTAAAGAGGCTTTGGGAGTTAAGCATATTGCCATCGACTAAGACATTATTTATCTTCTTTGACCAAATGCTTCTTTTGGGGGGGTCAGTCCTACGTTATTCCACTTTGATCTTACGTCATTAAGAACGTCTCACATTTGTGCTGCTGTTTCAGTTACAGGGTGCACCCCTGAAAAACTACACTATAGAATCCTGAGCTCCAGATTCTGTCTCTGCAGCTCCCACACAAGGTCTGTATTTGTTTTTATTAATTTTTTTAACGTTTATTCATTTTTGGGAGAGAGAGACGAGACAGAGTGTGAGTAGGGGAGGGGCAAAGAGAGAGAGATAGAGAATCTGAAACAGGCTCCAGGCTCTGAGCTAGCTGACAGCACAGAGCCCGACACAGGGCTCGGACTCACAAACTGCAAGATCATGACCTGAGTCGAAGTCGTACACTTAACCGACTGAGCCACCCAGGTGCCCCACGAGGCCTGTATTTTAATCTATTTCCTGTAAGATAATGACTTAAAATTCCCTTCCCAGCAATTATGATAATGACATTTACACGGCTGACATGACAAGTCAGTTATTTAAAACATATATTATATACTTTGATTTAATTATAACAATATTGGTTTAATTTCTCATCTATCTGGCGACACCATTCCTCCAGCACTCCTCCGTCAGCCAGGGGCAGGACTAAAGCAATCTGCTCTGCTTTCTCTCTGGTTTAAGTTCACAGTCTTTTCTAGTAACTGGGCAGTAGGAATAACTTTGGTTTTGCAGTTAATCCCTTATTCCTGTTTGATGAGCATTTGCTGTGCAGACAGGTGTGCACACACTAGGTACAGACAGGGGCCTGCCTCGGCCGCTTTATTAATGATAAAGATCCCTGCCCCCCTCATCCTTGTCATTAATAAAGGTGTGCAGATTCTTACGGTAAACCCACCTTGATGGACTCCAGAGTCTTCTCATTTTCTCGGTTGAGGCCGGTGGCCTGTTTTGCTTGGGCAGTTGCCGCTTGTAGTGCAGCACGCAGATCACCAAGTTTGGCTTCGTACTCATTTAAAGCATCCTGTATGTTCTTGACAAGTGCGCTGTTCTGCACTTGGTGGCTTTCCAGCCAGCTCCGTATCCGGTTCAGCACTGCAATACGTCACTTTTTGTTTTTCACTGGAGAGATGAGTACCACTAAGCTAAGCTATAAAGACTACAGAGGAGGAATGGAGTTTCTGCTCATTTCATGGTTTTCCTTGAACTTGCAAGTGAATGGGGAAGGAAACCAACATTTATGGAGCACCTGCTGTGTGCACACATAACCACATGAAAATAGTAATAGCAGGCTCGTGTTCCAGAAATGCAAATGGGGAGCCCGAGAAATTAGGTGACTGACCCAATTTTGCATCATGACCAGTCAGCCTTGGCACTAGAACAAGATCTGCAGAGGATAAAGCACATGCTCTGAACACGACTATTAACACTACCAAGTAACAGTACTACTAACTACTATTACTAACTACTACTAACTGCAAACCAGCACTGTCTCCTCAGTCAAAAGCAAAGACTAATATTAAATTTGGACATTACAAATACTAAAAGAAAACTGCTACCATCTGCATATTAACCATTAACGCATCATTTTACCAGAGAAGAAAGAACAGTATTTGGAAAAAAAATATGAACCAGATTTATATTTCTCACAGTTTTGAACTAGTGAGGAACTAATTTTCCCTAAGTAAAACTTTTAGAGATACTCCATTAATTTCTACTACACCAGTTTTTGGTTTCTGCAATAGTAGTGCGAATATCAATTTGTAATTTAAGACTCCCATGCTGGTGACCATTAAAACATGATATAATGAGGAAGTTGGGTGGAGCTGAATGAAGGAAGAATAAAAATGCAGTTAAAATGGAAAAGGAGGTATCAGTGCTGTTATCTTAGGAAAAGAACCTATTTTTTTTCTTGCACAATGGTAAGATGTTGTATTCTATACCCTCTTGGTAGCCTGGAGGAGCTACCCATTCTCATGTCATGCTCTAAAAGTCATGTCCATTGGGGCGCCTAGATGGCTCAGTCAGTTAAGCATCAGTCTTTGGCTCAGGGTCAGGATCTCATGATTTGTGAGTGCTGTGCTTTATGCTAACAGCTCAGAGCCTAGAACCTGCTTCAGATTCTGTGTCTTTCTGCCCCTCCCCTGCTCGCACTCTGACTCTCTCTCTCTCTCTCAAAAATAAGTAAACATTAGGGGTGCCTTGGTGGCTCAGTCAGATGAGCATCCGGCTTCAGCTCAGGTCTTGATCTCACGGTTTGTGGGTTTGAGCCCCATGTCGAGCTCTGTGCTGACAGCTAGCTCACAGCCTAGAGCCTGTTTCGGATTCTGTGTCTCCCTCTCTCTCTGACCGTCCTCTGCTTGTGCTGTCTCTCTCTGTCTCTCAAAAATAAATTTAAAAAAAAGTAAACATTAAATTTTTTTAAGAAAATAAATAAAAAATAAAAGCCGTGTACATTGAAATGGCTAACCTAGCCACCTGTAACTGGGGAACTGACATTGACTTTGCACACTATATCTCAAGCCCATTAGAATGGGTTGCATGCAAGGGTTTGGGAACGTGCTTACAGAGCTGAGCCTCTCTTCTTTCCGCTTCTGCTTCTCTCAGGTGCTTTCCGAGGTTGTGGCTCCGGAGCTCTGTCATCATGCGCTCTGCTTTGGCCCACTCTCTGGAAAAATCCCCTGACGGCACATTGTTTCCTTCCCCATCTGTCCCAGAGATCTGCTTCAAGAGAACTACAAAATATCAAGTAGCTTATTAAACTGGGAATTCTGGACTCCAGGAGACTACTAAAAAAA
>NC_043713.1:46325316-46326752 GCF_006229205.1 Suricata suricatta
AGATTTTCTATTTTCCTTGAGACATGTCTTTGACCCCTGAATATTTAGAAATGTGTTGTTTGATTTCCAAACTGGGCATTTTTCAGATAACTTCTTGTTATTGCTTTCTCCCTCAGTTTTGTTATAGTGAAAGAGCACACTTTCTATGACTCCAGTTTTTTAAAAAGTTTTAGTTTCTTTTTGAGAGAGAGAGAGATACAGAGTACAAGTTGGGGAGGGGAAGAGAGAAAGGGGAGAGAAAGAGAGAAATCCGAAGCTGACTCCAAGCTCCAAGGTGTCAGCACAGAGCCTGACACAGGACTTGAACTCACAAACCATGAGATCATGACCTGAGCCGAAGTTGGCTGCTTAACTGACTGAGCCTGGTGCTCTGTATATGACTCTAGTTTTTAAATACGTGTTGAGGTTTGTCTCATAGCCCAGAATATGGTTCATCTGGGAAAACAGTCTCTGTGCATTTGGAAAGAAGGTGCCCAAGAGGAAGGATATCCAAGAGGAGAAGTAGTAGGGCTAAAGTCCCATAGGGCCAGAGTCAGGCTCCCTAGAGGAAACTGAGGGCACTTCTGCCTGTGGATGGAAGCTGAAAAACAATCTTAAAACTGCCCAGTGCTTCTTGTTGAGCAGTGAGTATATGAGAAACTAGGAAAGCTACAGCCTTACCAGCAAAACCTGGACATGATTTACAAACCAGGATCTGTACTGGAATGTGACACCCTCAACATGACCGTAGTGTGCAAGTGCTCAGCTGCCAATATAAGACCTGGTTCTGGACTAGAGGATCTAAGGTGGGAGCGGTGATGACCAGAAGGTCACTGTTTGGGGCATGGAGAGTGCAGGCAGAAGGGGGACAATATTTACCTGCAAACATTGGGAAGAGACAAATAACAATACAAAAGACATCCAACAGAAGCAACCATTAAGAGATGAGTTCCCTGTAGAGAAAATGAAAATCAGGACAATCTGAAAATTACTTTGAAGAATAACAATTCAATAGAAGGAACTAAAAATTAGGAAATTGGTAAAAACACTAGAAGCCAAACAAGGAGAATTAGATATGAAAATATCCAATTAAAAATCATGAGAATGGGGAAAAAATTACTCGTTGAAGTAAAAGAATTCAGTAGAGGAGATAAACCCTAAACTAGACATAGTGAAAGAGGCTTTGGGGAAAGTTTAATAAGTGCTCTTAAAATGAGGGCTGATTCCAAACCTCTTAGTGCTTATAGCTAACTAGACAGTTGACCCTTGAACAACATGGGGGTTAGAAGCATTGGCTTCCTGCATGGTTGAAAATCTGTATATAACTTTGTACTCCTAATAGGCTACTATTGACCAGGAGCCTTACCAGAGGCATCAATAGTTAACACATATTTTGCATATGTACTATATACTGTATTCTTACAATCATACCTAAGTTTTTCTATTTTTTTTTTTTT
>NC_043713.1:46326852-46328053 GCF_006229205.1 Suricata suricatta
GAAGCGGTTTAAAAAGAAGCAGTGGAGTGGGGGAAATGGGTGAAAGGGGTCAAAAGGCACAAACTTCCAGTTATAAGATAAATAAGTCCTGGAGATGGAATGTACAACATGGTGACCATATGTTAACAAGAGTTAACATATTGTGTATTTGAAAGCTGCTAAGACAGTCTGCCTTCAAAGTTCTCTTCACTAGAAGAAAGCTGTAACTATGTGAGGTGATGGCGATTAACTAACGTACTGTGATAACCATTTTGCAATAGATACATATATCAACTCATTCTGTTGTGCACTTTAATACAATGCTGCATGTCAATTATGTCTCAATAAAATTAGAAAAAAATGGTGATTCTATGCAACTTGTTACTTATTTTGTATGTTGAAAAATAATAATAAATAGCTTTTACTTACTGAGAGATTGCTATTTGCCAGGCATTGTGATAAGGGATTTATAAGCATTTTCCCAGCAACTCCATGAGGTACATATAGTTATAATGTCCATTTTACAAATTGCCCAAAGTTATAAAGCTGTGAGTTGACAGAGGCTGGGCTTGACCGTAAGACGTCCTCCTCCCTCTGTTTCCCCCATAGCTTTCCCAGCCTGGAAAGTGCACATCCCAGCACGAGGCTCACAGATCTTAAACTAAACTCCTCCAGCTGGAGAAGGGGGTGGGGAGGGAGCTTTCTTTTCTCACCATCACATTCTTCTCCAGGGCTGCCATCTTTGGGCTCTTGGTCTATGCAGTCTGAAACAAGGAATAACCAAAGTAGGTATGGCGACTAAACCTCCTCTTTATCTGTTTTTTAATTTGGCTTCCAGAAAAGCTAGTTTGGGAAGATCTTAGTCACCGAACTATCTGCCATCGCTGGCTCTTCCCTCTTCCCTCCTTACGGTTGACATTGTTCAGGAAGCCTTCCCATCTCTTACCAGTCTTGCTGCAGGAACTTCTCTCGTGACCCACCCCCCGGCTGTATATTCAGTTTCTTCTCCAAAAAAGGTCACGTTATTCTTATTGAACTAAAACCCCCTAATTGTTAGTGGTAAGGCTTTCTTCATTTGATACCTTCCTATACGACTGTTGACTTTTCATCCAGTGTCATTCAAGAACATTCAGTAAACATTCATTGAGCACCTTCGAGCATCTGCTGTGGGCCTTGGCCTTGTGCCGTGTACAGGAAACACAAAGCTAGGAAGACAAAGATC
>NC_043713.1:46328153-46331256 GCF_006229205.1 Suricata suricatta
TATTCTTATTGAACTAAAACCCCCTAATTGTTAGTGGTAAGGCTTTCTTCATTTGATACCTTCCTATACGACTGTTGACTTTTCATCCAGTGTCATTCAAGAACATTCAGTAAACATTCATTGAGCACCTTCGAGCATCTGCTGTGGGCCTTGGCCTTGTGCCGTGTACAGGAAACACAAAGCTAGGAAGACAAAGATCCCAGCTGTCCTGTCGTTTACTGGCCCCAAAGAGGAAGCAGATAAGTTACACAACAGTGTGACAGATGCTGAGAGAGAGAGAGATGTGCACATGATGTTAGTGGACCCACACTGCCGATTACCACAGATCTGAGCTAGACTTTGAGGCTCTCAACTACAGTCAGGAAAGCCTACTGGTCTTCCTTGGACGTTCTTTGCTGTCTCCATTTCTACTCTTTTCCCCACACCATACATCTTTGCAAGGAAATGCCTTCCCCTTCCCTCTAGAAAAATAACCTAATTTCACCACAGGATATCACAAAGCTTGAACATGCTCGGAGGAGGCTTTCACAGTTTGTCTTCTCAGCAGCAAGAAATATTCCACACTTTGTGTGTATATACATATACTTTAAACCACACTTACTTTTCATTGTAAAATAAATAATAGAAGTTCACTATGGAAAATTCGGAAACATCAGAAAAATAACATAAAAACATCACCCTTGATCCCACCACTCAAAGACAATTGGTGTCTCTTTTCTATATATTTGTAGACATTTTAATTTATTATATATAATCATAGGTTTTTCTTACTCATTTTTTTTTTTTTTGAGAGAGAGTGCACGCATGTAAGCGGGGTTAGGGTGGGGGTGGGATTGGAAGAGAGAGGGAGAGAGAGAATCTTAAGCAGGCTCTACATGCAGCATGGAACCTGACACAGGGCTCAATCCCAAGACCCTGGGTTCATGACCTGAGCAGAAATCAAAAGTCAGGCACCCACTCATCTTTTTTTTTTAATGACTCATTCTTATGTGTATGGATAGTTACGCCACTTTGATTTCCTCAATTAAGCTGTAAATTCCCTCTGACCAGGAAACAGTTTTCTTTTCTTCACAACCTCCCATAGCACCTTGAATAGTCCAGGGGGACGGTGTGGGGGCTTGCCTCATGTGGGTGATTGATATATCAGTGCAATTTCCTCAACAAGTTTTCATTTTGACCACCAAGCAATCTGTATGTTATTAATTAAAATAAAAAGAATGAAAATGAGGGGGAAAGCTCACAGAAACAAAAAGTCTCATGCATGAGCATTTTCTTCCATTTTGGGAACAAACAGTTACCATCCTTACTTCAGGTGTCATTGTTGTTGTTATTAGAGTAGAAGAAAAAGAGGGCTGTAAAGATATTCATCTCATGAACACGCTGTGTGTGATGGTGAAGCTTCTCCTTGAAAGCCTCCATTCACAGAACTCATGTTCTTCTAAAACAGTCTTTTTTTATCTTTAAACCCATGTTGCTTCTTCCTTAGGAAGATTTAATGTACACCTCCCTCTCGCTTCCATCCCTTGGGTTCTACCTCTTGTGCCATATAGAATAAGATGGACCCTTCTACATATCAATCAGCCTCTCAAATACTTCTTTTCCAAGTCTCCTTTCCACTGTCATGGTTTGTCAATCCTTCATGTGACATAGTTCAAAGTTTTTTCAATACCTCAACTTCTTTTTGAACAAATTGTAGCTTACCTATTGTCCTCTAGAGACAGAGCCCTACATGAGGACGTATATAAGCAGCATGCCAGGAATGGCAGACCACCTGGTTTTAGACTCCAGAACTCACTGAAGATCATACGAGGTATCCTACAGGCCATATTACTCTCCTGAGCCATACTGAATTTGCTGCTGACTAAAGCCTTAGTCTCTTTTTACCTGATGCTACTAAGTCACATCTCACTTAGGTTTATGCCATTCAATATAGGACCAGATGCTTATCCCTAACATCATGTTGTCGTTAGAACTGGCCCATTATTCTAGGCTCTTGAATCCCTTAAGTATTCTAAATGTGCCATAGGAGGCATTTTCTCGCTCTCCCAATTCTGTGTCATGATAATTGGCTAGGCATGCCTTTTACATTTCCATTCAGAACAGTGCTTAACAATATGAAGCCAAGGATTAAGGCCCAGTGCACGTCAGAAGATACCGCATTCTAGACTAATAATAATCCATGTACTCTGTATTCCTTCAGGAACAGTCACTTGACCAGTTCCCAATAATCTATATATTCAGGGTGTCGTTCTTTATCTTGTCCATAACTATAATATTAGAGCTTTTACCTAAGGTTTGGCATTAGACTATATCCGTGACATTTTCTTGATAAATCTCATTAATATTCTTTGTTGAAGAAGGAAGAAAATTGTCTTCCTTTTCCGTCCAAGTTGCTCCTAATGAACCCACACTAACTCCTAGTGATTCTTTCCTTTGGGTGTGAAATCCATCCCAGGTATGCCACCCACATCTCAGACATGTACTGATATTCAAGAAAGAATATGTTGACCTCTTCAGATACACACGTGAAGAAAACTGGTGTGATGATAACCTTATGTCAGGGAGATCTGAGCAAAATCACCAAAGTAGGACTCGAGGTTATTTTGACTACAGTTACTAGACTTTTGAAAGCAATTTGTCTTTTTTTAAAAAGCCTACTTAAGGGTGGCACAGGCAGTTTGGATTTTGGCTCAGGTCATGACCTCATAGTTTTGTGAGTTCAAGCCCTGCAGTTGGGCTCTGTGCTCACAATGAGGAGCCTGCTTTGAATCCTCTGTCTCCTTCTATCGCTGGCCCTCCTCTCATCCTTTCTTGCACTCTCTCTCTCTCAAAAATAAATAAGTGTTACAAAAAAATTAAAATGTAAATACTACCTAAGCATTTTCAAAGTTGTCAAAACATCTCTTCACTGGAACTGGGTATTATGCTTCTTGAAGATATTTGCCTGGGTTCGGGGCCTGCTATTTCATACCATATTGATAAATTCGGGTCAACAAAGGTGTGAGTCTCTCTTACCTCCAGTCAAGGGGTGACAGGTACCCAACTGGCCATTGTTGTTACAGTTGCATGGCTGGCAGCTACCTCCAAGCTTCTGGGGGTTCCC
>NC_043713.1:46331356-46335105 GCF_006229205.1 Suricata suricatta
GAATTTTATGAATATTGCCTATTGAACTGTTTCAAGCCTGCATAATTCCCATTTGCACTAATTGCTGCAGGGCTGTATTTAATGAGCCTCAACAACGGAAGGCAATTACAACACCCACCCTCTTAGCTGAGAGCCTTTATTATTCTAGATAATTTAGTGATGAGAACTCTGTTCCTTATTTAAGTTAAAAGACATTTCCTTGATTCTGAGTATTCTATTTAAAAAACGATCAACACAACAGACACATGTTAATGTTTTTTAAAATTGGGAGGTAAACTAACATATTTTTTCTCTTTTTAATTTTTTAAATTATGTTTGTTTCCTTTGAGAGAGAGAGAAAGAGAGAGATGGAGTGCTAGTGAGGAGGGGCAGAGAGAGAGAGAGGGAGACAGAATCCAAAGCAGGATCCATGCTCTGAGCTGTCAGCACAAAGCCTGACATGGGGACAAACCCAAGAGTGTGAGATCATGACCTGAGGCGAAGTCAGACACTCAACTGACTGAGACACCCAGGCACCCCTAAAATATTTCTGTCCAAAGTTCCATTCTCACACTATCTTTCTGAAATTTTCACTAACTCAACCTGTGTGTGGTCTCTTCTCTTCTATGGAATTGACAGAATCAAGAAAATGTGGTATCTGACTCTCTTCCCCAAATTTAAGTTTTGCATCAGAGAACTGTTAGGTAATTTATATAGGCTTTGCCAATGGGTACAATGGAGATATGGTGCAAAGGACATGGGTTTTATTGGAAAGACCTGGCAGGATCCCTGCCTCCTTGGGCTGTTATCTTAAGACTTCAAGCTTCAATTTTTTCATCTACTTCTCCCTTGAAAATGTAAACTCAGGACACCTGGGTGGCTCAGTTGGTTAAATGTCTGACTTCAGTGCAAGTCATGATCTCCCAGTTCATCAGTTGGAACCCTGCGTTGGGCTTTGTGTTAACACCTCAGAGCCTGGGGGCGGGGAGCGCAGGAAGATGGCGGAGAAGTAAGGAACCCCATTACCTCAGTCCTCCTGCAATTATCAAACTGAGAAGAATTAAAAGCCACAGCTTTCTGATCTCCAAGAACGGAGGTGTGCACACAGACCCCTTATTGACAGCAGTCTCATGGATGCCTGAGTGAGTGCGAACTGGGACCAGAGACTTTCGGGGAGGGAGCGCTGGCCCAAAGCGGAGCCGGGAGACAAAGCACCCAGAGGCTTGGTGCTGGGCTGGCAGAGAGCCCTGTGTCCAGAGGCGCACAGAACTGCAGATAGCCGTGCGGGCGGAGTGGCTGAGTCCAGAGGCAGACAGACCTTTGCAGCCATGAACAGCATTGCCTGGCAGGGCAGCAGAAAGACCAAGGGAAGAGAAGTAGAGACTGAATCACTCCTAGTATAATCTCTGGAGAGGGGAGACCTCACCCAGGACTGAGAGCCACTGAGCGTGGAGAGAGAAATCAGTCCCCCTAAGCGGGCTTGCTCTCCCTTGGGCCCGGCAGCTGGCGAACTTCAGGTGGAGCCAGGGGAAAAACTGACTTCACAATCCCCCTACTCATTCCTGGCCAGAAAGCCACCTGCCTGCAGGAGATTTTAACTGTGGTGGCAATATTTAGTGCATGGGCAAGGACTTAGAAACTGGGCAAAACTTAAAAAATGGAAACAATTAGAACCGTCCGAGGCACAAGGAGATTGGACTCAAGAGAGAGGCTGGCAATGCATGGTCTGAGGGGGGCTTCGGGCTCCACCATGCTTCTCCCCGCATCCACTAAGGCGGGGCCTCAGAGAGCAGCCACTGAGACCTGACCTACCTACACCAAGCCATGCCCATCTGCGCTGGAGAGCTGCTGTGCTTTTGCTTATTACATTTATCTGTTTTTTTCTTAATATTTTTACTTTTTATTTTTCCTCCTGTCTTCTCTTTTCTATTTTCCTATTTTTTTCTTTTGACCCTTTCCCCCTGGAGTCTGGGAAGACCAACATTTAGGCACTGCTGCGCTTAGATCAACTCTTACTATCCAGACAGTTTTTCCTTTATCTCATCCTGATCTCCCCACTCTGCAAGTTTTAAGCTCTCAGACTGTCATTTATCTCTGGCTGTCGCTGCCCCACCCCCATCCCCACCTGCTTTTTGTTTTTTCTTTTCTTTCCCCTCTCTTTTCTTTCCTGTTCCTTTTTTCTTTCCCCTTTTGGTTTGCTTCTTTACTTGTTCTGTCAGTACATTTGTGTGCTTGTGTTCTGTTTGTGTTTGTCTGTCCGTTTTCCTTTTCAGGGCTACCTCAAGAAACAACCCAAAGCACATATAGTGGAAAGTCTCAAATATCGCTGAGTAGGGAAATAAATCAATCAGAGGCATAACAAGAGAAACAGAGAGACACCATTAAAAGAACATCTCCTGAAACGACAGACCCTAGGCACTCAGAGATCTCCTTCAGTAGAGAATACTAGTAGATGCACACTGCAGAACGAGCTTTTAAAACTGACAAGAGACAGAAAGCTAGCCAAAATGACAAAACGAAAGAACTCTACTCTAAAAAAACTCCAGGAAGAAATCACAGCTACAGAACTGCTCAAACAGACATAAACAACTTAACTGAACAAGAATTTAGAACAATTGTCATGAAATTAATCACTGGGCTTGAAAAAAAATCAGAGAAGCTATTGATACACAGACTAGGGACCTTCAAAATAGCTCTGACAACCTCAACAGCAGCAATGTCCTACTTGACACATACCCAAAAGCAAGGGAAATGAAAGCAAAACTGAACTCTTGAGACCTCATCAAGATAAAAAGCTTCTGCACTGCAAAGGAAACAATCAAGAAAACGAATAGGCAACCGAGAGAATGGGAAAAGATAGTTGCAAGTGACATATCAGATAAAGGGCTAGTATCCAAAACCTACAAGGAACTCACCAACTCCACACCCAAAACACAAATAACCCAGTGAAGAAACGGGCAGAAGACATGAACAGACACTTCTCCAAAGACGACATCCAGGTGGCCTACAGGCACATGACACGATGCTCAACATCACTCATCATCAGGGAAACACAAATCAAAACCACACTGAAATACCACCTCGCATCAGTCAGAGTGGCTAAAATGAACAAATCAAGAGACTATAGATGCTGGCGAGGGTGTGGAGAGACGGGCACCCTCCTACACTGTTGGTGGGAATGTAAACTGGTGCAGCCACTCTGGAAAACAGTGTGGAGGTTCCTCAAAAAACTATCCATAGAACTCCCTTATGACCCAGCAATAGCACCTCTAGGGATTTACCCAAGGGATACAGAAGTGCTGATGCATAGGAGCACATGTACCCCAATGTTCATAGCAGCACTGTCAACAATAGCCAAAACATGGAAAGAGCCTAAATGTCCATCACCTGATGAGTGGATCAAGAAGATGTGGTATATATATACAATGGAGTATTACATGGCAATGAGAAAGAATGAAATCTGGCCATTGTAGCAAAGTGAATGAGCCTCGAGGGTGTCATGCTAAGCGAAATAAGCCAGGCAGAGAAGGACAGATACCATATGTTTGCACTCATAGGTCTAACAGGAAAAGATTGATATTTTAAATACTTTAGTTTTACATGTGTCACCTATAACTATACTCTCCATGTAAAGGATGCGTAATTACAAAAGACTTGATATTAAAGTCACATAAATATTTAGGAAGTTTGATTCCACTTCTTCCTTATTCTCACAAAAAGCATTAGTTACTGATTACAGAAATAACTGGTACCCTTATTCTCATTTTTAC
>NC_043713.1:46335205-46336601 GCF_006229205.1 Suricata suricatta
GGCTCATCGGCTCAGCTAGTAGCAGGTTAGCAATATCTTTCCATCTCAGTAAGCATTCCCTGCGAATACCGTGTCAGAACCAAGAGGTTCTCTAATCTACTGCTGGTCTTTGAAATAGTTGTACTCTTTTCCATTCAAAGCAGCACTAAAAGTAAATCCTTGCAGTGAATTATTTAGGTGCATAGATCCTCAAGATATAGATAATAGAAGGGGATCCCTTGGATCTAAGGATAGGGGCAGTTTTCAGGCTTTTGATACATTTTGCCAGACTGCTCTCTAGGAAAGTCAGACTCATTTCTATTCCTGCCAGGAGCAAAAGAGTAACTGTTGCCACCAGTGAAGAGTAGAAATGATCAGTTTTTAAATATTTGGCAATTTGGTAATAGAAAATTATGTCATTTTAATTTACATTTCTTGGTTTAATATTTATATGGGAGTTTTTTCATCTGCTAATTGACCATTTGTAGATCTTAGTTTTTGGATTGCTTTCTAGGCTTTTTACTCATTTTTTCTAGTAGAATTTTTTTTTTTATTGATCTATACAGATTCTTCATACTAGATGTTGCAGATATTTTTTGTTTACATATTTTTTGGTTTTGTTTTTTGTAATATGTATCTAGTCTTACATTCTGTAGGCTGTCAGTCTTTGGGGCCATGCCTAGGGAGGTTATAGAAATGTTTATGCATTCTTTTAGGACTTATATAATTTTATTTCTTGCACTCAGATCTTCATGTTGGTGGAAATTTGGAACGTAGCCTTTTGGTGGTGTCAGGGCATCTCACATGACAGGGAGACTTAGGGTCAACGCGTACAGCAAAGTTGGCCAGAGTTCAAGAAACTCACACCGTCCGAGTATTCCATCCCCATAACCCAGGGCCCATGTTGCATGAAATGCACATAGTGTTTGGTCACGTCCGAGGGCCACACTCAGCAGGGTGAGACATTCACACTGGGGGAGGCATAAGGAAAGCAGATCAATTAGGGGACTGGCAGACTCACATCCTTTGTGGCACACTGTCACACTCACAGCAGGCTGTGTGCTCACTGGGTGAAGGGGGACAGACACTCCAGCTGTTTGTCCCGCTCTGCCTCTCATGCTGTCACACCCCTGTTCTCTCCCCACCTCTGTCTCTGTTGCCAAGTACATTTGTTGAATTCACTAAAAGTGAATGTGCATTTACAAAATTTTATACAAACTTAGAGTTGTTTCCATACATTTTGTTCAGCCTTTGTGCCATTATCACTTCTGAAAGTATGAAATGCCTCTAGGGAGCTGGTTGAGCACGGCTCCTCTCATAACCGTTATACCAAATGTTTTCCTTGGCTATTCTGGCATATTATTTTCCTGGATAGACTTCAGAAGAGTTTTATCAAATTTCAAAAAAAAAAAAAAAA
>NC_043713.1:46336701-46337844 GCF_006229205.1 Suricata suricatta
TATCCTAATATATTATTTCAGTAAAGGGGTTTATCAACCATTTTTTTAAGTGACAATTTTTCAGGATAACTTTTCCAATAAACTTTTGTAGTACAAACGATAAAACAATGTCCCTATCAGGTTTCCAGGGCTATTTCGGCAGCCATAGGATGTATTTCTCTGTGAGCATACATGTAAAAATCCAGAAAGTTTAGAGAGAGACAGAGAGAGAGAGGGAGAGAGCAGACTTTATGAGTGTATAACGCCTGGCAAATGGAAGCATGTCTTGGTAGGTATTATACAAACTCAATCTCATCACTTTTCTTAACATGGATTTCACTGATTTTCATGGTTTACGTTACAAGTAAATTGTCTTCCAAGCAGGACTCGGAGGTCTACAGGCGCTGGACTCTTGTCTTGGGGCTTGAGTTACTCTCGAAAGGGCACAAAGTTCCATGGTGTACTAACATCCTGCAAACATGCGACCTCTGAGCTGCCTGGGCATTTCCAGGTGGGGTGGCGTTTATAGGGTTTGTGGTTAACAGCTCAGGAGAGCAATCTGTCAGGCACCCTAATAAACCCTGCCAGTCAACGGGACAGGGAGGCTCTGGGCCCCTCCCCCAGCCCACCCATTATTCATTCATCCCCTTAACTTAAAAAACGTCATGAAACTAGGAGCCCTTCCCCAGCCCAAGCCAACATGTAAAAGGGACGTTACCTGGCTGGGTTTAAACTCCACATAACTTGCTTGCAGATGGCTTTGGCCTGGAGGCTGAAGAAACGCTACCCTTTGCTGCTGTGAATTATATCCCAGACACTGCCCCACAGCTGCCCCAAAGACCCACAGCCATCCAGCGCTCCAGGCTGACCAGCTCACTGCGGGGGGCATCCTGGTCCCTGGGCGTCCTGCTGGCTGCACACAAACCTCTCTTCCTCTTATAGCTGCCCTTCCTGCTTCAGTGCCCAGGCCCGCCTGACTCAGGTAAGGCAGGCTGTCTGCGGCAGGAGGCCCCACCTGCAAACTTCACCCGTGAGTCAGCCGGTGAGAGAGCACCCATAACAGTCCCACAGGGAAGAACGCCGCTCTGTAATTCCTGCGAGGTGGGGCAGGCAGCACCTTCTGCCCACCTTACCCCACAGACGGCACTAGCTGATTAGAGCACA
>NC_043713.1:46337944-46339152 GCF_006229205.1 Suricata suricatta
TATATCTTGAGGATCTATGCACCTAAATAATTCACTGCAAGGATTTACTTTTAGTGCTGCTTTGAATGGAAAAGAGTACAACTATTTCAAAGACCAGCAGTAGATTAGAGAACCTCTTGGTTCTGACACGGTATTCGCAGGGAATGCTTACTGAGATGGAAAGATATTGCTAACCTGCTACTAGCTGAGCCGATGAGCCAAACAGAAAATAACACAGCAATCTACTTTTGTTTTTAGGAAAACGTCTGTGCATACAGAATGAATTGTAAGAATATACAATTGTAAAGAATAGCTGGGGTTCTTCTTGTAAATAAAATGATTATAAATAGGATTATATGTGAACAAACACAACTATAGAGAGCTCCATAAAGGCATAGTGGGCCTCTTCGGTTCTTTGTTCACACGTATGTATTGATTTTATGATAAAGTTATTTTTAATTGAAAACATGTTGTCCATAGGATTCATTTGCTATACTGTTGCTTTTTCACAATGTATGTGTCACCTTCCCAGGTAGGCGGTAAGTACTTTTTGAGCCCTTATAATGCTTGGCAGTGCCCTATGTATGGGAGCTAATCATGAAAATGTGTTCATGCATAACAAAGCTTGCCTCTATGGCCCTTCATAATTAGGTTCAAAGTTTCCATTTTGCAACATTTATTCTTTCGTTCCACTGTTGAACACCTACGACATGAACAGCACATGTCATGGTAGGCAGCAGGAATTCAGAAATGAATGACACAGACTGTCCTGCAGGTGTTCATAATATGTGGGGATAGAGAGATATAGGGGTGTGTGTATGTCTGTGAGAGTGAGTGTGTGTGTGAGTGTGTGTGTGTGCACGTGTGGGTAGCAGTATGCAGAGCTGTACGTGCGTATACAGGCAAGCAGGGATGCGGTGGGGTAGGGGTACGCAGGGATGTGCATATACGAGGCGAGGACTATGTGAGGATGGATGCGTATGGAGCCAGGGCTGGTTAGGGTTATATGTGCCAGGCAGGCAAATACAAGCACACGTGTGTGGTGAGTAGGGGTATGTAGGGATGTGTATACGTGGGGTGGGGTTATGTAAGGATGAATTTATATGGATGTAGGAATAGGTAAGGACATGTAGAAGTATGTAGAGATGTGGAGGGGGAGGGGCATGTAGAAATAGGTAGGGGGAGGGGAATGAGGGAGTGTGCAGGAGGATAGGAGTATGTAGGGGCAC
>NC_043713.1:46339252-46349224 GCF_006229205.1 Suricata suricatta
GGGGGAGGGGCATGTAGAAATAGGTAGGGGGAGGGGAATGAGGGAGTGTGCAGGAGGATAGGAGTATGTAGGGGCACATATTGGGGGTACATAGGACTATGATATGTTGGGCCTCCTTCTCAAATTTCTGAAACATGTAAAAAATGAGAAAGAGAAGGAAGTTAATGATTTATTAAGTGAACAGTCTAGTATTTTTCCCTAAAGACCTTTCTCCAGGCTCCATGAAAGCAGCAGCCCCACCCCAGCTCTGAGCCACAACCCAGCACAGCCGCACCCACAGCCTGAGCCTGCTGCAGCCTGCCTGCAGAGCCCCTGCTACCTGTGGTGGAGGGGGGGGGCGGCGGGGGAGGGCAGGGAGGAGCCGGGGTGGGCGAGGGGCAGCACTCACCTTTCGCACTGTGCGCCTGTGTACCCAGGTTTGCAGGAGCACCTCACGTTTTCCCCAGTCACAACACAGCCCGTGGAAAAACTGGAAGACAGAAAAAAGCCTCAGTAAGAACATAAATGATAGGCTTGGTGCTCATTATTTTTTGTCACAAAGCACTGACTTGCCTTAAGTAGAAACAGACACCAAGGGTCTGGTTACTTCTTATATGAAGAAAAATGTGTCCTTTAAGACTTGTGTGGACAATGATGAATTAGTTCAGCTCACATTGGGCAAATCTTGGTACATAGGACTGAAGGCATTTATTTGGTTTTATTTTTGACTTGGAGAAATACATTCCTTCACTGAGACAGAGCAAAGTAACTCAGCTTGGAAGAAATGATTACAACAGCATTTTTCCAGGAATACCAAGTGAGGAATAAAACATGTCTAGGCAAAAAAAACCACAGAAAGTTCGGATTCTTCAAAAAATTTTCCTCCTTGTTTATTCTAGTTCCTTCACATTGGGGACATTATCTCCAGCAAGAAAAGGGGCTAGGCAGGAGGGACTAAGGCATAAAAAAACATGCTTGCCCATCTAGGGTATTTCTATGGGCATAATCATTGGTGATTTTTATATTTTTTAAATCAAGTTGTCGGAATCTGATTCACTTTCTTTTTGTTCTAAGCTAGTGTATATTTGAGAAGCTTTTTTGTTTTCGGTTAAGGGAGCAGATCATGAAAAAACTCTGCTGCCTTGGGATATGTCTATAAATGTTACACTGAAAAAATCTAAGGGAAAATAACTGCATTAATCCTTTGCTGATAAGAGACTTCTTATCTGGGAAGGTTCTTTTGACCTAGTAGATGGACTGTTATACTCCCCACCCCTTTTTTTTTTAAGTTTATTTATTTATTTTGAGAGAGAGAAAGTGTGTGTGAGTAGGGGAAGGGGCAGAGAGAGGGAGGGAGAAAGAGAATCCCAAGCAGCCTCTGCCCAGTCAGTGCAGAGCCCGATCTGAGGCAGGGCTTGAACTTACAAACCGTGAGGTCATGACCTGAGCTGAATCAAGTCAAATGCTTAATTGATGGAGCCTCCAGTATTATACTTCTAAAGAGCCAGCTAGAAATTCGTCAACAGTATGGCTATTGCTGGAGAAAAACTTAAATAAAAACCATGTTTCACTAATCTGAGAACTGCATGTTACTTCAACTGCCTGAACGCCAGAGCTGGCCTTCGTGATAACACTGTGCTTTGCCATCAAAGATGAAATCTTTCCCCTGAGCACCTGGTGGAAATCTTGTTTCCACTCTCTCTAGCTTCTGTTCCAACAAGTCTAGGCAAGTACTGAGTGTTAAATCCCTTTTCAAATAAAGCCACAGGACTGGGCAAGTCTAAGGAGTATCAAATACACAGAGAGCAAACCAGGGTGCACATTTCAAATATGCATCTTCAGAAAAGCCACAGCTGGGCAGTGGCTTCTGGTAACGTGGCCAACTTCTCTGATACTGGCCTCCTGTCAGTCAGCCTTGTGGTCCACGCTTGCTTCCGAGCCTGTGCAGTGGTGATGCTTGTGTCAGTATCTTCCTGATTTTCAAATCAACTCTTGCTTTGTTTACTTGTAGTATTTTGTTTGGACCCATAGAAGATGTGTCATGATGAGCAGGAATATGACAAGGTAATGAGGCCAAAGAGAACATGAAGTACCATAAAATTTAAGTGGCAGGTTTCCACCTACATAATGTATCTGCTGTGCTGGAGTCTGAATGACAACTCGGGTCACATCACTCCATGGCTCAGAAGCGGCCTGTGGCTTCCATCACACCGAGAATAAATCCAAGTGCCTTGCTACAGCCTGCAAGGTCCTACAGGGTCTGTATCCTGGGTGCCCCACCAACCTCACCTCCTGACCCTCTGTCCCACACTGCACTCTAAACACCTCCTTACTCCACGGACACATCGTCACAGGGGCTTGTGCCTCAGACCCTCAGTGCTGCGATACCGCCATGCTAACTCCATGTCATGGTTCCCTGGTCCTTGGCCATTGACCTCAGAAAACCCTCCAACTCCTCTGTAAAGAGTCTACTCATTATCAATCACATAGACCTATTATCAGCTGCAAAGCCCATCTCTATCTGAAACTATGCTTTTTTTATTTGTGCACGTATTTCTTGAGTGTGACCACCCCCCTGCCCGCATTCTCCAGGTGAAGCCTTGTGAGATCAAGTCTGCCAGTCTTCTTTACTGTAGTTTCCCCAGCACCTAGAGAAGGCGAACTCCTAGCCGCTGTATTGGGTGCTCAGCAAATCATGTTTAGCCATCTTCATTCGATGGCGTGAAAGGAAAGAGGAAAAGGAAAAACACACAAGTGTATACTTGGGGAAACTGTTCTTGTTTGTTTGGCTTATGTTTTGCATTTTTGCATGTTGTTTTTTAAACTGCTTTGGTGAGATAGAATTCAGACAGCGTATCACGCATCCATTTCAAGCATGCAGTTCAAAAACTTTTAGTAGATTCACAGAGTTGTACAAACAATCAGCATGATCAACTACAGAACACGTTCCTCACCCCACAAATAATCCCATATCCTTAGTGGTCACTTCCCATATGCCACCCCCTCCCACTCCCCACCCCCGGTCCCAGGCAACCACCGAGCTCCTTCCTGTCTCTACAGATTCTTTTCAAGCTCCCACAGTACCTGTTGGAATGAGGACACGGGCAGACACTACAGTGTCCGTGGATGGCGTTCCCATAGTGACCCTCTTTGCAGCGTTCACAGTGTTCCCCGGCAGTGTTATGCTGGCAGTTCTTGGGACAGACGAACAGACAATGAAGAGCAGTCGATTACATTTATTATTATTCAGGTTATTATCAACTTACTCACTTATAACTCAAGTCCTCTGACTCTGTTCAGAGATATCAACCCATTAGTGGTATATTGTTCCCATCTGTCCGATTACTGTTGGTACTAAAATATAAACCATGTAAGTACTCTTCCATCAGCTATTTGGTACTTAGCATAGGAGGGTGAAATGGAAGAAGACCAGCTGGATTCAAACTCACTCCAATGTTTTGTAGCTGTGCAGCCTTGGGCGAGACTCATCACCTCTCTGAGCCTGTTTATTACAAACCAGTTTTATTTATATATGCTTTACACACAGTTCCAATTTTCTTAAAAAGTATGGTTAGAATAATACCCACATCCGAAGGTTGCTGGGAGGAGTTTAAAAGTACGCTAGAGCCCCAGCAATGTGGTAGCCCCATCCCTCTTCCCCTGAGAATAGCTTCTATGTACTTAACATGTTTTACTTCCTAATTCACTTAATCACGATTTACCTACGGGGAATATAGTTGCAATAAATTGACACGTGGAATTTATTAAAATAATGAAAAGCTGCATTGTATCTGAAGAAATAATTCCAGTGTCTCAGTTTGATTCGAATGTCTCAGAGAAGCAGATGTTAGGTTTGTCTACGTTGTGTGTTTATGTAAATCCAACTATTATCATGCCAAAGTCAATGCCTATTGAAAGTTGTTCTTTGGTAAAGCATTGAGACGAGACAACTTTCCAAATGAGCAGTCCATTGAGGCAAATCCTCTCGGATGGTATCAGATTTGCTTATTTTGTGGAATTTTTAGCCCAGTGTAACATTTCTTGCTCTCCTCTAGTAATACATATGTAAATGCACAAAACTATCCAGGAAACTACCCCCTACTGTGGGCATTTGATAATTCAGAGATAAGTCTAATATTTTAATAATGTGCTTTTATGCAGAGGTGGGGTTTGGTAGGAAACTTCAATGGATGTAAATTTTCAATAATATCCAAAAACAGGTTGTGAAAAACAACAGGCACCTATATCTTAAGTGGGTGCAGTGCTGTTCTGAATGCGAGACTTTCCTTCTATCACAATGTCATCAAGTTCTTTGGCTTAAACACATCGGTCCCTCACAAACCTTTCAATAATGGATAATTACACAATACAGTATATTTAACAATAAATGTTAAAACATCTTTTCACATTTTTTTCCAGATATGAAATCGTGTTATATACACTGGGATGTTGCTTACACATCAACATGGGATCATCACCAGAAAGCTCAGCCCTGCCCTGACTCCTTCCTCTTCCCCCAAATGTCACTGCCAGGTCTGATTTTCCTGTAGACCGGGACACTAGGAACAAATCCACACTGCAGTGTATTGGATCCACAGAGGGGTCTCTCCTTGACTTTTACCTTGCTCCGCTGGCCTGACTCTCTCACAAAACAGTCATCCTTTTGAACTGATTATTTATCTTTCCACTTTAGTTTCCTTTCTTTTTAAACTCTAAATGACATTCTTAAAGAACAACACAGCAGAATAGATATATTTTAATGCTATATCTACTTAGTTCTGAGCCGAAAACATTGGAGAAGCAAGAACATGGAGAATCAAGAATTATGGTGAGGCCATCTGTGTCCTGCTGAAAACATGCTGAACCCTGGTCCTCCTCAGAAGCAGGGAGAGGACTGTAGAAAGGGGTGAGAACCTGTGTTGATTGATAAGGTCACATAAGAATGTCTGAAATACCCCCACCCTCAGCTGAGAACACCTATCTTGGAAGCTGTCTTTCTCAGTCCTGCAAATTTGAGACATCTGCCTATCAAGTTTTCTTGTGGTTTATTGTGAATAAACCACAATAAATGGATGATGGATGGATGGATGAATCCACATCCTCTCCTACAGCATGTGCTCTCCTAGCTCTATCAAACACCAAACATCCGTTGGACATTTACTACGTGTCCCACCATGCTACGAGGTAAAAGAGATGGAAAGATGGATTGGCACCCTGACCAGGAGGCAGATTGAACCCTGTGAGCAGACAAGTTCAATATAATACGTTAAACTTGATGGCCGATGAGCCCCAGCATCCCATAAGAGCAAGAGACGCCTCAGGGAAAGGCTTCTGAAGGCGATGATGCCTCCTGCACAGAGGATAAAAAGAGAGGAATTAGCTGGGGAGAGAAGTGAGGGGAGAGCACACCAGGCATAAGGAGCAGTGTGCACAGAATGCCAGTCCTGTAGGAGCACAGCAGTGCGTGTGGGCAAGATAAAGCAATTGGTATCCAGAGGGTGAAGGGCAAGGTGGGGCGAGATGCAGCTGGCGAGGTAGCACTCAAATCAAGGGAAACCTGAGGCGGCCCAGAGGAGCATGGACATCTGGCCATGAGCCTCAGGAGAGCCCTGGGACACCTGTGGGTTTCAGGTAAGTCTGGCAGGGGGGAAATGGGCTCAAGAGCCAGAAAGTAAAGTGAAGGAAAACCAAAAGAGGAAGGGACATGGGAACAGAGTGGTAGAAGTGGGATGACTGAGACAGCAGAAGGCAAGGGGAATGGGGGAAAGGCAGAAATGCGGGGAGAAGAGGGCAAGAAGAAGAGAGAGAGACAGAGCCTTGGTGAAGAGAAAGGGGCCATCACTTTGGGTCCTTCTGGCTGACAGCACCCACGCAACATACGACCTGCTGCTACTGGTAAGAACTGGGGCTACTTTCTTTTTCAAACTTCAAAGTTTATTCTTGAAACCATATGGAGATTTGCATGAGTGCAAAGGTCTCAGATATTAGAAACTGACTTAAGAGGTAAAGTCCAATTTGCAGTGGAATTAGCCCATGCAATGGTGTAAAGTACTAGGTTTCCTCATTATGGGTCTTTGAGAATGAGAGCTGCATCCTTGGCTCCATGCTATGGGCACACCCAAGGGCAGGGGCAGTGCCCAGTGCCTGCCATGGAGCAGTTGAGTGCAGGCACGGACCCCACCCCCTCTCTGTGAGTGTGCATGCGCACATGTCCCCACGGGACCACAAGCCTCTGTAGGCCTGAAGGTAAGGAGGACGTTGGATGGTTTTAACCACAGCACTTAGCTCACTGCCTCCCACAGTAGCAAATGCTCCTTAAGGGTTTCCTGAGTGAATTCTTTCTAGAGGCCATATGGCCATTAGGGACAAGTGAAGACAGCTATAGAGAAAGGAAATGTCAAAGAAAATCTTGTTTGACTAAAACAGATGAATTATGACTCACTAGTGATCCTTCTGCTGGGTAAATTCATGCCGAGAATGCCTACTTTTGTTCCTCGGCAGCTTTGATAGAGTGGACTCAATCTATGGTTCCGTGACAAGATAAATATTTATTTTAAATTGAAGTGTCTACCTGTGTTACACATGGCATACACTATGAAATATAAATTATTACATAAGAGTATTTATGAGCTGAAAACTACTATTTCCCAATGTCTTCTATTGCTTTTGAACTTACAAGGTTAAATCCTACAGAATATTCTATCAACAATGTCCTGGCCTGGCCTGTTCCATCTTGCAGAGGAAGCAGTTCCCTGGGACATGCCGAACTTGACTAACACAGTCTAGGCGCTCCAAGAGTTGAAACACACTCTAGACGCATTACACAAGGCAAAGGAAACCCGTGCCAGAAGAATGTGGGGGTGGAGGGGGGGGTTGTGCTCCTGGGGGCACTGATGCGCTCTCCTTTCTTTGTAATTATCCATTCTCCTTCCAAGTAGGGAGGCCCTGGCTGCCCAGGATGAAAGAGGAAGGCAGAAGAAAACATGTGCTGCTTCAGGATACAAAAGAAAAATTTCCCGAGAATCCAATTTTCTGTGGGAATTTTTTTTAAAGGATTTTAAAGAAGATTATTTTCCAGTGGATTAGCCACCGACAGCAAGGACTCACCTCACCTTTCTTCCTACATAAACCCACAGATTAGTGCTTGAGTGACTGAGTATGAGCCGTAAGTCTTTCTAAGCATCTTCTCCCCAACTACTTGCTTGAGCTACTGCTCATCTAGCAGCCATGAGGCTCCCCTCCTGCAGCCTCCTGCCACCCCAACAAAACTGGGGCCCTGATTTCTATTCCACCAGGAGTTAAGTTCCAGGATCTAGCCGTTAAACACATCCCATGAAACAAAGATTTAGAAGCTAACGTGTAATTTCATCGTTCAGATAGGAGTTCTCCTCCGATAGTACATGTTAAAATGGAGGGAAAAGTGAAGTTTAAACTAATTCTGCCTGATGATGCTGGTGCCTCCTATGTCTACAAAGCAACCTCAGTTTAGAGTTTGGCTAGAGATGTGATATTTGATGTCTCAGGGACCAGTGGGGTGAGGGTGGGGGGTGAGGGAACCGGAAGACACAGATTGTCGGCCAGTAGAGTAACAATTTACTCACAATACATATTCCTGAGCCATCCTGGCATCGATTTGAATGTCCATTACAATTGCAGGGAACACATCGTCCAGTATATGCACCTTTGCTATCCCGATAGTATCCGGGGCTACAACCCTGTGTTGTAAACAAAACATTTAGTCAACATAAAGAAAGAATTACTATCCAGAGCACGTGACAATTCTGTGAAGCATTCACTTCCTTTAAAAAAATTTTTTTTTAATATTTATTCATTTTTGAGAGACAGTGTGAGTGGGAGAGGGGCAGAAAGAGAGGGAGACACAGAATCCTAAGTTGTCAGCACAGAGCCCGATGCGGGGCTCTAACTCACAGACCACGGGATCATGACCTGAGCTGAAGTCAAATGCTTAACCGACTGAGCTACCCAGGTGCCCCAAGCATTCACTTTTTAAATCTTTTTTTTCCTTTAGTTGTTATGTGGATTTCTACTTTCAAATACTAGCTGGTCCACTGGCTCCCTTTGTCAGGTTCTCCCTTGTTTCCACACCCCGTGGGAGTGTGTGCTTGTGGCAGAGTGGGAGACGTTGTGGGGGGACATCAGAGAAAGGGAAGGTGTGGAGGGAGGAGTGTGGAAATGGCTTCCTTTCCTTCAACTGTTTTAGGGAGAGTGGAGAGGTGGAGGAGGGAAGGGGTAAAGAGGGTCAGGACATCAGTCTTTGGTGGAGACAGTCTCTAAGCAAACCCTGTCAAGTCCAAGTGCTCTTTGGGCAGGCATTCCCTCACCAAGCACGGGTTTGGACTGGTGGGGGAGGCAGTATAGGATGAAGGGGGACTAAGGAGTCTTCATCAGGGTCTACACCATAATGGCCAAACCGGGGAAAACCATGTCACGGCCACTCACTGGTCTGTAAGCAATAGGCAACTCAGGGGAGAGGACCATGCTTGGGTTCTCTACAGACCCTGCAGGGATGTTTGACTCTAGTGGGACACACAAAGACCCCGATGGAGGGAGGCTCACTGCTTTGGTCATTTCCATCTCTAGCACAGTATCTCTTTCCAGGGCAATAAGAGTTTTATTTCCAGGGATGAATATGTGTGTGTGTGTGTGTGTGTGTGTGTGTGTGTGTGTGTGTTCATATAATACATGTAATTCATATAAAATATATTTTTTAAGGGATTCTAGTTGGGGTGCCTTGGTGGCTCAGTTGATTGAGTGTCCAACTTTGGCTCAGGTCACAATCATGCAGTTCACGAGTTAGAGCTCAGCACTGGGGAGTCATGCTGATAGCTCAGAGCCTAGAGCCTGCTTCAGTTCCTGTGTCTCCCTCTCTCTCTGCCCCTCCCCCACTCTCATGCTGTCTCTCTCTCTCTCAAAACTAAATAAACATTTTAAAATAAAAAATTAATGAATTAATTAAAAAAGGATTCTAGTTAAGAATGACCCCAATGGAAGAAGAAGCAATTCTCCTGACACCAGCCGTTAAAAATTATTTAGATTTCTGTCTTGAAAGAGAATCATAGACATTTTGTTTATTTTGGCTGAGTGAATCAGCATACTGATTCAAACCAAATGTTGTCCCTGGTTTCTTTAACCGACCTCCATATATGCCCTATCTAAAGCATCAGGAAAAAATAATATTTCAAGATAAAAGATCATCATTCATCTAATCCTCTTTAAACAGCACTAGGTTTCTAAGACTCCGAAGCTATGATGAAGGGAAATTGTAAAAGCCTCCTATACTCCCTGGAGCAGAACATCTCAGTTTCTGACAGGATTTTCCCCCAAAATTACCAAATACTACACAATGGACACAATAAGAAGACTTCCAATATAGTTTCCCCTTCAGCTATTAGAAAACATGTTTAGGCTAAAGAAGCTATTGCAAAAAATGAGATTGCTTTATGTGTTATATGAATAGGCTTGTCTACAGGAGAATTGAAGTATGAAAGGAATGTTCTTTAATTGAAAACACGACTGAGAGATACATTTGAACAAAATGCAGCACGGGTGGTGTGATCATATCTACAAGCAAACACTCTCTACTACTAAGTGGGAAGTGTCTCTTAATTACCCCCACACATCACATTACATGCTTATGAAATAATCAGATTTGGTAAAGAACAAATTATCCAAATAAACAAATATATGTGGTTCATTTATGACAACGTGCCTGAGTAAAAAGCCTTAATTAAACATGTTTGGCAGGAGGACAGTCCATCCTGATTAAACCACTCACCTTAATTTGCTTTTGGTTAGAAATAGAAAAAGTCCCCTACAAGTCACATGACTTCTACTCGGGCAGAACGTTTGCCAGTTACTGAAATATAATCATTTTCTCACCTCTACAGAGCACACAAACTCCACACACTCTTATACCCAATTCAGTTCAAGTACTCAGATTGTACTGAAGATTTACTCTAAATGAAAATCAAC
>NC_043713.1:46349324-46357370 GCF_006229205.1 Suricata suricatta
GGAAATCACAGGCTGAGTCATGCACAAAGAATACGCCCTGGGCAGGAGGCTGGTAATCCAGAGGTTCCCCTCCTTCCCTAGGGCAATGATTTTATTTAGTCAGGCTAGAACAGAGAGAGGAGGAAGGGGGTGGGGAAGAAGAATGTTGGCACCTGTGGACTAAATGTTACAAGATAGAAGTCCTCATAGGGCACCTGGGTGTCTCCTTGGGTTAAGCGTCTGACTTTGGCTCAGGTCATGATCTCCCCAGAAAACTACCACAGGTAAAATTTGCAAGCTAAAAAAAGATACTTGTGTGCAGATCACCTTGGGGCTTTCTGTGATCAAGTGGCGGGGACAGGAAGGGGAGGATGTACTTAGATGTACACACAGCGGGTGGAGGGAATACACTGAGTGATAATGTTTGCTATTTCCTAATAATTGCACAAAACATTGTGCTTTCTTTCCCTCCGATCAGGAAGAAAACCTATTTACAACGTGAGATATGACACAGTTTTGTTTTATGGCACATTTTAATCATCTGAGGAGAAGTCATGCTGGCTGGACATTTCATTCCTGAAGGTAGTCCCCGTAAGACAGAAGCCAAAGCCCAGGAGACACCTGCCCGATGGACAGAGCGTTTCAGATCTTCCAGCAGGGTGGGGGGCAGCAGAGAGGAGGGGAAGCCACAGGAGTCCTAGGGGGAATTTCTTCCTACCTGACATGAGTCCCCGGTGTAGCCCGGGGGGCAGGCACACACCTCCACATTGTGTGCTCTGCGCCCACTTCCTGTGGCGGAGGCCTCCTCCAGTCCCACCCCGCTCAAGGAGAGCCGCTGAGTCTCTGTGAAGTAGAGGCCTCGGAGGCGCACACCTTCTAGTCTAGACAGTACCGTCATCAGCTCTTCCCGGGACACAGGGGCACCGCTGCTGGCGTGTCTGAAGTTTCCCTACAGGAGAGAACAGAAAAGCAAGGTCTCCCTTTGGCAAGCTCACTTCCAGGGCTTTCAGAGAGGCAGGTGTCTGGCACAAGTCAAAGGAAAGGCATTTACAATGCAGATGGGAAAACTAGAATACAATAGAATAAAAGTTGGTATAAGATAGTGGATTTATATTCAGAAGTTAGGTGTCCTGGGTTATTCCCAAGAAGAGGGAGTGCCACTTGAAAAGGGGAAAAAATGAAGGCAGGAAATAAGGAACAATGAAATGAAATAAGATTTCCCAGTGTTTTATTTGTTGTAAAATGGACTTTTGGGGTGCCTGGGTGGCTCAACTGTTGAAAGTCTCTCTTTTTTAAACTTTTTTTAAAACTTCATTTGTTTATTTTGAGAGGGGGGGGGCAGAGAGAGAATCCCAAGGAGGATCCTTACTGACAGCATGGAGACAGAGGAGGGGCTTGATTTCAGGAACCATGAGATCATGACCTGAGCCAAAAGCAAGAGTCAGACACATAGCAGACTGAGCCATCCAGGCACCACAGAGTGTCTGATTCTTGCTTTTGGCTCAGGTCATGATCCCAGGGTTGTGGGATCGAGACCCCACCTTGGGCTCCACATTGTGCACGGAGCCTGCTTAAGATGCTCTCTCTATCTCTCTCTCCCTCCCTCCACTTCTCTCTTCCTCTGCCTCTCTCACCAGCTCTCTCTCTCTCAAATAAATAAATCAATAAATACATAAATATTTTAAAAATGTACTTTTGTGCATGCAAGCACAAAATGAAGGAGAATGATATAGGAGAGAGGCTTATGGAAACCCACTGAGTCATGCAGTTAGATCTCTTTTAGATCTCTTTATATCATTCATTAAATGTACATAATTGGGACAGAAAGTACAATCTTTTCTTGTACACACACATTTATATTGTTTTATTTTACTTTTACGATGGCAAAAGACACGTAACATAAAATTTACCATCTCAACCATATTTAAGTGTACAGTGTGACAGTGTTCATTATATTCCCATTGTTGTGCAACAGACCCTAGAACTTTATCATCTTGCAAAATGGAAACTCTGTACCTCTGAAGCAATAGCTTCCATTTTCTCCTCGCCCCCCTGTCAAATCCTGAAAACCACCATTCTACTTTCTGATGTTATGAATTTGACTACTTTAGATACCTCATGTAAGTGGAATCCCGCAGTATTTGTCTTTTTGTGACTGGCTTATCCCACTTAGCATAATATCTTCACAGTGCATTCTAGCATCTATCTAGCTAGAACTATCATATTCTAGCACATGATAGGATTTCCTTTTTAAGGTTATATAATATTCCATCATATGTATATACTGTATTTTCTTTATTCGTTCATCTATCCATAGACATCAGCTGCTTACACCTCTTATCTATTGTGAATAGTGCTGAAATGAACATGGGTGTGTGAACAGCTCTTCAAAACCCTGTTTTCTTTTTTTTTAAATAATAGTTTATTGTCAAATTGGTTTCCATATAACACCTAGTGCTTCTCCCCACAAGTGCCCTCCTCCATGACCATCACTCCCTTCCCTCCTCCCCCTCCCCTTCAGCCCTCCATTTGTTTTCAATATTCAATAGTCTCTCATGATTTGTGTCCCTCTCTCTCCCCAACTCTCCTTCCGCCTTCCCCTCCCTATGGTCCTCTGATAGGTTTCTCCTGTTAGACCTATTGAGTGCAAACACATGATATCTGTCCTTCTCCACCTGACTTATTTCACTTAGCATGACACCCTCTAGGTCCATCCACTTTGCTGCAAATGGCCATCTTTCATTCTTGCTCATTGCCATGTAGTATTCCAGTGTGTGTGTGTGTGTGTGTGTGTGTGTATGTATATGTATATATATATATATATCACACATTCTCAATCCATTCATCAGGTGATGGACATTTAGGCTCTTTCCATGATTTGGCTATTGTTAAAGTGCTGGCATGAACATTGGGTACATGTGCCCCTATGCATCAACACTCCTGTATCCCTTGGGTAAATCCCTAGCAGTGCTATTGCTGGGTCATAGGGGAGTTCTATTGATAGTTTTTTGAGGAACCTCCACACTGTTTTCCAGAGCGGCTGCACCAGTTTACATTGCCACCAACAGTGTAGGAGGGTGCCCATTTCTCCACATCCTCTCCAGCATCTATAGTCTCTTGATTTGTTCATTTTAGCCACTCAGACCAGCGTGAAGTGGTATCTCAGTGTGGTTTTGATTTGTATTTCCCTGATGCTGAGTGATGCTGAGTATTGTTTCATGTGCCTATTGTCCATCTAGATGTCCTCTTTGGAGAAGTGTCTCAAAATCCTGTTTTCAATTCTTTGGGATATATACTCAGAAGTGGGATTCCTGGATCACATGGTCATTCTATCTTTAAAATTTTTTAAAATCTCAATACTGTTTTCCACAGTGGCTGCACTGTTTTATAGTCTGGCCAACAGTGCACATGTGTTCCAATTTCTGTACATCCTCACCAACACTTGTTATTCTGGTGTTTTTCTTAATAGCAGCCATCGTACTGACTGTGAGATGGTATCTCATTGGTTTTGATTTGCATTTCTCTACTGATTAGTGATGTTGAGTATCTTTTCACGTAAAAGCCTGCACTTTAAAGAGAATTTTTTTAACATTTATTTATTTTTGAGAGAGGGAAAAACAGAGTGCAAGCAGTGGAGGGGCAGAGAAAGAACTGGAGGGAGATACAGAACTGGAAACGAGCTCTGGGCTGTCAGCACAGAGCCTGACATGGGGTTCGGACTCACAAACTATGAGATCATGACGTGAGCCGAAGTCAGATACTTAAGCGACTGAGCCACCCAGTCACCTCTAAAAGACTGCACATTTAACCTTTACATTCTATTGCCTCCTTAAAATTTGGTTTCCATATGTCTCACGTGAAAATAATAATACCTAATCTCACAGGACTAGTATGAGGATTAAAGCAAATTAAATAATATAATGTATATAAAGTGTTTAGCACAGTGCCTAACGTAGTAGACATTCAATAAATGGTATCTACTATTACTTACACATAAATATGATACTAATATAATTTTAGTTTAGATTTTTAACAGCTTGAGGTACAGTTTGCATAGTTATATTCCCTTATTTTAACTGTGCAATTTTTGTAAATTTACAAAAGCATGCAACCATCACCACAGTATAGTTTTACATTTTCATCCCCCTCCCCAAAAAAGAACCTTTGTGCTCATTTGTAGTTATCGCCTATTCCCATCCCAGGCCCCAGGCAACTACAAATCTATATTCTGTCTCTACAGATTTAGCCAGGTTTGAACATGTATATAAATACAAATTTTAGGGGCACGTGGGTGGCAGTTAGGCATCTGCTCTTGGTTTCAGCTTGGGTCATGATCTCACAGTTCATGAGTTCTGTGTTGCTGGTGCAGAAACTGCTTGGGATTCTTTCTCCCCCCACCCCTGCCTCTCACCCACTCTGAGAAGTTTTGCAGCCATTATTTCTTTAAATATAGTTTCTTTCCCTTTTTCTCTCTCCTCTCCTTCTGGTACTTCAATTATTCACATGTTGGTACATTTGATTGTGTCTCCTATATCTTTGAGAGTCTGTTTGTTTTTCCTCAGTCTTTTTACTTTCTGTTCCTCAGACTGAATCTCAACTGACTTCAAATTTGCCGATCCTTGCTTCTGCCTGCTCAACTCTGTGTTGAGCCCTTGTCTTGGTCAGCTCTGGCTGCCATAACAAAATACCATAGACTCAATGGCTTAAACAACAGAAATCTATTTTCTCACAGCTCTAGAGGCTGGAAGTCCCAGCTCAAGATTGCCAGCCAGTTTGATCCCTGGTGAGGACTCTTTTACTAGCTTACAGATGGTTGCCTTCCACTGTGTTCTTAATTGGTAGACAGAGTGAGTTTTCTGGTGTCTTTTATAAGGTCATTAATTCTATCAGAACACAGCTCTACCCTTATGGTCTTATTTAACCTTAATTACTTCTTACTCCAAATACACTCAAACTAGGGATCAGGGCTTCCACACTTACATCTTAGAGAATGCAATCCAGCCCATAGCAGCCATTTTTAGTGAAGTCTTCATTTTTAGATATTGTAATTTTCAATCCTAGAATTTCTATTTGGTTCTTTTTTTTACAATTCCTATTCATTTATTAGTATATTGTATTTGGCAAGATATTGTTCTCATATTTTACTTTAGTTCTTTAGACATGGTGTTCTTTAGTTCTTTGATGTATGTTGATTTAAAGTCTTTGTGTAGTAAGTCCAATGTTCAGGGACAGTTTCTTTTTCTTATTGCCCTTCCCCCCTGTGTATGGACCATGCTTTTCTATTTCTTTTTCATGTCTCATGTTTTTTTCCCCAAATACTGGATATTTAACATAATGTAATGTGGCAACTCAGGAAATCATATTTCTCTCCCCTCCACAGAATTTGTTGCTGTTGCTGTTTACTGTTGTTGTTTGTGTTTTTGTTTAATGAGTTTTCTGAACTAATTCTGTAAAGTCTGTATTCTTTGTCATGTAAGGCCAGTAAAGTCTCTGCTTAGTTAGCTTAGTGGTCACCTAGTGACTGGACAGAGAGTTCTTTAAATGCGTAAAACCAAAGAGTCTCTTAGTCTCTGCCAAAGGGTTTGTGAGTATGTTGAGGGACCCCTCAACACTCAGCCAGGCAGCTGACAGCTCTGCTATAGCGTTCAATTCCGGTTTACTCCAAGCCTCAAGGTCAGCTGGAGGTGAGGACTTAGGGCCTTGTCAGGTCTTTCCTGAGCATGCTCACAGCCCTGAGTATGTGTGGCCATCTACCTTCCCTAGACAGTGTTGGGGCTTTTCAGAGCCCCTATGGACATCTCAGTCCCAGCTTTTTAAGTTGTATGATTAGACTATTGTTATCCCCAACTGTTATCTGTCACCTCAGGCAGCCATGAAGTTAAGCAACTGCCCCTAAATGCTTTCAGACAGCCCAAGGGAAAGGCTTTTCATTTTGGAGACAGTTCCAAGTCAGGTCAAAGACAGCCGTAGATGTAGAACCTTCCAGAAAACCTCCAGACAGGTCAAATCATGATAGTTCACTGGGAATGAAGCTTTGCATAAGCTCCAATGCCACTGTCTTCCCTGATGGCTGCTGGGCTACTGGCTTTCACCTTCCCAGTGGGCTACTGTTTCTCAAAGTGACTGTGGAGATGGGAACAGAGCCAGCTGACTTCCACAAAGCCTGATGCTCTCACCAAAGCTCAGCCATTTTTCTTGCAGAAACACTTTTCAGATTGCTGTAAGCCTTTGATCAATGTCCAGGGTCTAACATACTTGATTCTAACCCTTTTTGCCAGTTTTCCCGTAGCTTTCACAGAGGAGAGAATTTCCGGAGGTTCTCGCTCCACACATTTTGCTGGCGTGGCCACCCTCATATAGACAGGATCACATACATGGTCTGTGTCTGGCTTTGTTCACTCAGTATATTGCTTTTGAGGCTCATCCATGTTATCATAGGTATCAATGCTTCATTTCATTCATTGCCAAATAGTATCCCATTGAATGGATGGACCTGAACAGAAATGTTAAAATATGTCTACAGGTTCAAAGTACTTGAAAAGTAGCACCTGGAGGTACTGGACATAGTTTAATGTTTACTTTTGAGAGAGAGAAAGAGCGCGAGCGCACATGCATGCAAGCAGGGGAGGAACAGAGAAAGATGGAGATGAGGATCTGAAGCGGGCTTCTGTGCTGACAGCAGAGAGCCTGATGCAGGGCTTGAACCCACGGATAATGAGAACATGACCTGAGCTGAAGTCAGACACTTAACCGACTGAGCCACGCAGGTGCCCATGGACACACTTAATAACACAAATGGAACGCTATTTTAAAGAAGTTGTCATAACGAAGTAAATGTAATATGTTTTATGATTTGATAAGCTTTCCTTTATTTATTTATATTAATCTTGTTTTTCTGTGTGTTAGACTTTTTTGTGGCTTTTATACCCATTCATCCCAAGCTTTTGTTGGCCACTGAGGAAGGCATGAGATCAAAGCATTTACGAGCTCTCAGGGTTTATAAGACAAGGATAATTACCGGTAAAACGAGAGGGACCATGCTAAGTGCAATACAGACAGGATGAACAAAACCCTATGAGGATGAAACACTATATTTCACACAATTTATATTTTAAATTTATATATGTGAAATGTCTAGAAATATAATTTTTAATTCATAAAATAGGTAAAAAATCATAATAGCTTGAAAGAACTAAGTTGTAGAAAAAAATATATCATCAAGAACCTTTTTAATGTATGTTTTTCCTTTACCTCCACCACCTGCACACGCACGTGATACAGACGGTCTGGTCGCGGGTTATTTGGCTCCTCGTAGATGACGGACATGTGCTGACCCTGTTTAAAGAAAAGCATGAATGCCACAGTTGAGATATTCTGAGGTTTATAACTGATCTAAAAACCCATTTCTAGGAGCTGCATTCCATGGAATGCCTGATTGTAAGAAATTATGAAGGGAACAGACTGGCACAAGGATTAACAAGTGGACACAGAAAAGTAGTACCTAACATTTGCACACAGAAAAGTAGTACCTAACACTTGCATGTTACAAGTAAAAAATCAGGAAAATCCCCTTGACCGGAAGCAGCTAAAAAGATGGATTTTTTAAAAATTATTATTATTATTATTATTATTATTATTTTACAAAAACTATGCTTTGCAGTCAATGCATGAGGTGCCTTTCCATTACTGCCGACAGGTCCAGACTGTGGTAACCAGAAAGTGCTTTGGCGGGTGAGTTAGTGAGGAGGGTGGGGTGGGCAGAAGGGCTCTGTGCAGGCTGCATAGACAGGTTGCTGCAGAGCGGGTACGTGGAGAAGACCCTGTAGCCCGCTCCCTGTGTAGCCCGCTCCCTGTGGGATCCAACGCTCCTCACAGCCTCTGAACCTCTCTCCCCATAGCAGGGACTCTTTGGCACTCCTGACAGGGCGTAATAGGAAGGTCAACACCCACGAGCATCTCCACCCCAAACCCTCACACAAAAACCCCAAAAGGGTTCTAACCCCAAACCCAAAAGAGCTCCATTCACTAATGCTGGTGTTTCAGAAAGACCATTATCTGCAGTCACCA
>NC_043713.1:46357470-46359754 GCF_006229205.1 Suricata suricatta
TGTCAGCTAGGGCTAGAGTCATCAGGACTGGAGGATCCATTTCCAAGCTCACTCGTGTGGTTGTCATAAACCCCTGTTCCTTGCTGGCTGCTGGGTGGAAGTCTCAGTTCCTCGTCACGTGAGGCCTCCATAGGCAACCTCACAGTCCTTGTGACATGGCACCTGGCTTCCCAAATGAGAAAGAGATAGAGATGTGTAGAGAGAGACACAGAGAGAAATAGAAACTCAAAATAGAAACTGTAATCTTTGTATGACCTAATTTCAGCAAAAATATATCCTCACTTCTGCCATATTCTACTGGTTAGAAGGCAGTCACTAAGTCCAGCCTACACACAAGGAAGAGAATTAAATTAAGCTCCACTTCTTAATATGTCCTTTTTGTGGACATATTTTATAAACCACCTTAGCCATTCAGAAAGGCAATATTTAATCCCAATAGGATGATGTAAGATGCTACCCTGGAACACTTCCAGACTCTAAGATCATAAATCTGTGACTTTGTCAGCTTGAAGATTTTAGGGAATGTCCATGACCTGGGGCCCCAGTAATGCTGTTCTTCTCCCCTGCTCCAGGTTATGTGGGTTTTCCAAGAAGGGTGTTTGTTTCTGCCCACTCTGAGGTGATCATTACCTCTTATTTTCATCTCTCAATTACTCCTTTCAAGATTGGTTTTTATCTTAAGGGTGAGAAGTGTCAGGAGCAGAGGTGAAGTAGCTGTCACAAAACTATGACTTCATGCTGCCACCATGATCATGCTGCTTAGGTGCCCTTGAGCAAAGATCTATATACCTACTGGAGCCGTCACACATGGCTTTGTACCCGGCAATGCATGGGTGCCTAGGAAATGCACACCATCTGCTCTCAGGGGAAGTTTGTAAAAAATTTATTTCTAGAGGTTCATTTTGCAACACATAGATATTGACCAGTTCTCTCATTTAAATAAGAAACCAATGGCCTAGATTTCTTAGGATAACTATAGATTAAATGAACACTTTGGCTTAGTAGTTATCTAGAGTAGAAGGATCTTACTTGTTTTTGTGTGACTCTTATTTTTCCTTCTTTTTAAAAAAATGTTTATTTGTTTTTGAGAGAAAGATAGTCAGTAGGGAAGGGGCAGAGAGAGAGGGAGACAGAATCCTAAGAGGGTCCAGGCTTGTCAGTACAGACCCTGACGTGGGGCTCAAACCCACAAATAGTGAGATCATGACCTGAGCCAAAACCAAAATTGAGACACTTAACCGACTTAGCCACCCAGGCACCCCATCTTCTAAACAGAAGCATAGTCTTGCTTGTAAAGCTCAATGACATTTATGCTAAACATTTTAAGTGATATAAGATGGTATAGAGTAGAAAGTCCAAATACCATCTTCAATTCTTCTCTTCCAAGATGACCACGAGCAGCTTGATCACATCCATGGACCTTTGTGCTTGTGATGTGGGTTAATGTTGCCATATGCTCTTATAATGCTTGTGCTGTTGACCCTACAATTCCAATTATAGATTTCTTCCTATGGTGGCTACCTCACGTACCAAATCAAGTCCTTTGGCCTACCTGGTGACATGGTTCTTCTGGAAAAGAAGCCGGACGTGCAGCTCACTGTAGGTATCAGAACACGACCCAAGTGGCTGGGCATGGCAGTTGCAGTTGGTTGCTGACCCAATTTTAGGACATCTTGATAAATGGCCTATAAAAAATAAAAATTTGGATTAAGTCAGTCCCAATATTTTGTAGCAAAAACAAAGGAAGTTGAGACCAGGTAGTCCCTTCTCAAGATCCTTCTTCCCCTGACCATCCCAGCCCCAGTGGGTTTTCTTGTCTCCCCTCCCAAAGAACGTAACTGTATCTCATGCTTGCTTCTCTTCAGTTATTGCTGCATGTTAAACTTATTGTTATGTTTCTACCTTTCAACTCAGTCTCACCAATGTTTTGAGACCTTCCAGTTTGCAAGGCACATTGCTAGGCTTATAAAAGATAGGTGACCCTATCCTTAACAAAAGTGAAATCTAAGAAGGGAGATAAAAGAAATATGCAGATAGCTACAATCCACTGAACAATAAGCGTTTGAGGTAAAGTTCAAACAGGACTCAGAGGGAGCTGGGGTCCACCTGGGGCTTATGGAGCTGAGAGGCCCACAGAAGGTTCCATGGAAAGGGTTAATTTGGGGCCAGAACTTTAAGCATTGGCATGACAGGAGAATCCTTATCAAAGAATGAGATAAACCAAGGCAGAGGGGCAGTGCACGAGGGGTGACCTGTCCAACTTGGCTATATTGACAGTGATTCC
>NC_043713.1:46359854-46361206 GCF_006229205.1 Suricata suricatta
CCAGGTAGGAAAGAGGCGCGACCCAGGACGCACTGTGCATGGTGGAGGGCAGCTCCTGGAGGTCCGCGACCACACTGCTGCTGCCCGGGTTGAACGAGACGGGGATGTCTGCTCGGTCTGCCGTCTCCAGGCTCCAACCCATCATGTCCACAAACTGGAACACAAGAGCAAAGGATGGAAACGTGCGCCTGCGCCTCTGATGGCTGAATTATGCAGGATAGAAAGGGACCAGGGTGCCCCCTCTTGAGCTTGACCTTGGATTCCCATGACAGAACCCTCCCCCACCACTGTCTCTCTTGGACTCATCACAACTGGGAGTGCTCAGTCAGCAGTGATCACAGTACGTGGAATTTATCTTGGCCCCAGCACACTCCCTGGTTCCTGACATTTAGTAGGTAGTTGACAAATGTTCAAATAACATATAAATAAGTGTGGGAATAATAACCAGGACTGTGGGCACATTTTAATGGTGAGCTCCTTAGACAGCAAGTGTGAGATGGAATAGCGTGGCCTGCTATCATTATAAATGAATCCCCATAACCAAATATTTTTCTGGTCATAAAAGAAGCCAAGAGTTAAATGATGAGGGAGGAAAAAAAAAGGAATTGACGACATTGGTTAGAAATAATGCTTCTGGGTTCCCCTGGGGGTAGAAGACTTCAGTGGACTTACAAATTAATTCTTTCCCCAGTTACAGGCCTACATCCCTCTGGGGAGGCAGGCAATGAAACATACAAAATAACTTTTCCTTGACTCCTTGTTAGAAGACATTACTCATACCAAGAAGGCAAGTGCAAAACTGCTAGTTCATGGAATAACAGGCAACAGAAGATTTCGTCTCATGGAGTTAATTTAAAAGCTGGCCAGAGATGTGGTAAAAATAAGTGAGATGGAAAATAAAACAGAAAAACAAGAAACAGAGAAAAAGAACCGAGGGGGAAGAACAGGAAACTCCACTTATTTCACAGGTGTTTCTTGAGCATCTGTTATGTTCCGGACCATGCTATAGGCACTGGGAATATATCAGGAGCTTACATGCTGGTGTTGCAGGGAGATACTTATAAACAAATTTTAAAACTAACTGGATAATATGGCAGGGAGGGATAAATTCTACAGAGGACATAAAGGTAAGCATACAGAGCAGTCAGGGGAGCTATTTCGTAGGCAGCGGTGAGGGGAGGCCCCTCTGAGCCCTGGACATTTGCAGAGACCTGACCAACTGAGAGACTGAGTGTGAGGACATCTGTGGAAAGAACAGTGCAGGCCGAGGAATGGTGAGCACAAACCTAACACTTTAACAAAGTAACATAAAATTTCCCCAAGCCCTCATGCTTCATGGAAATTCACTCCCC
>NC_043713.1:46361306-46363183 GCF_006229205.1 Suricata suricatta
GTAGGCAGCGGTGAGGGGAGGCCCCTCTGAGCCCTGGACATTTGCAGAGACCTGACCAACTGAGAGACTGAGTGTGAGGACATCTGTGGAAAGAACAGTGCAGGCCGAGGAATGGTGAGCACAAACCTAACACTTTAACAAAGTAACATAAAATTTCCCCAAGCCCTCATGCTTCATGGAAATTCACTCCCCCCACTCGGAAGTACTACATGAAACCCCAAATGCTAATTCCATACATACCTTAGCTCTTCTTTTATGTGTACTGTGACAACGCTTATTTATTCCGAAACAAAAGCAGTGAGTACAACCCTTGGGATTTGCCGGGTCCAAGTAGAATGATCCTTCTCGACACACATCACATTCTGTACCCTCCACGTTCTCCTGTTGAAATAAAACAGAAAACAAGAGATGGTTTCTTCTAAAGCTCCCCCGATGGCAATTAGCTACTTCCACAAATTAATGCCAATACATGACGTCAGAATGTGGATGTTGACAAGACATGGAAAGTTATAGAATTGTTAAGCTTTTATATCACATTAATTGTTTAAACTATTCTACCACAGAAGTGAAGGAGAGAATTTTCTCAGTTTCACAAGATGCCCCTTGGCATCCTGAGGGTAGAGAAATAGCACCATAAAGATTTACAATATGGTGGGCGGCTGGTTCATTCCACTTACTACCACCTCAAAGCATATGCTGGGACTTCAGAGCTCTCCTTCCGCCTGACAGGATGTCTTGGAGCAGACTATTAACCTGGGGGCTACCGGCCAGGGATATGCTTCTGGGGAACCTCTGAACCTCTTGAAATTATAATGTGGTGCACTTTTCTGGAGAGGATCCATATTTGTCATCTGATTCTTAAGGTCTACATCTTCTCCAAAGGATAAGACGGGTCTTCCCTTGTAATGATTTCTATCAGATGAGACAGTAACTATTAAGTGCCACCTGCCTTGTGGAAATCCATTACAGGTCAGTCCCACTTCTCACATGATTTTATGCCTTGAGCCAATATGAAGAACTTCCTGACGGACCAGTAGCTGGTGCCCCTGGGATTGTATATTCCACCTCACCTTGCACAGGCAAGCTCCGGTCCCTGGGTTGCAGACCCCTGGCTCAGTCCCGTCCCTGTTGCAATGGCAGGGGATGCACTCAGGGAAGTGGTAAAACCCAGAAGCACACTGGTCACACTGCCGCCCTGTGACTCTGGGCTTGCACCTGGACCCAAAGCAAAGGAAGCAAAAGTGTTCATTTTCATTGCCACACACTTCTGAAGTCTACCTGCAGAGCGGCAGAGTAGTTCTTTCAAGAAACCAGCGAAACACACCACCACCCCCCACCGTGGGGTGCTCACTGCCCAAGGCAGCATGGAAAGAAGTGGAGAAAAGGCACCTCCACAAAGCAGGTCAAGATAACCATCCTGGATGTCACCCCTGGGTCTGGCTCGTGCTAAGCTCTGGGGGTGCAAGGACAGACACAGCCCCAAGCCTAGGTGGTGGGGCAGAATCATGGACAATATGCACACAGGGTCTCAGCAGGTGTGGGGATAGCAGCTCTTACCCAGGCTCACAGAGGGAGGTGATGTGTGAGCTGAACCTAAAAGGGCAAATGTCATAGGGTAAGAGTGGAGGTAGGTGTTTCAGACACAAAGAACAGAGGGGAACAGACTGGTGTGTGCAGGGAGCATGTGTATATGAGTGGAGAAAGCTGATCCATGAGCTGAAGAGAAAGGTGGGAGGCAGTTCATGTGGACAGAGGTCTGGCTGCCGTGACGCTGTCTGTTACAGTGCAGTGGCTGAGTATAGCACTCAGCTGTGGTGTCCAGCGGATACAGTATCTTAATAATTTGCTAAGGCTCCATTTTCTCATCTGTGAAAGGG
>NC_043713.1:46363283-46373266 GCF_006229205.1 Suricata suricatta
GGCCGAGGCTGTGTGGCCGCATCAGTGAGGTGAGGTAAAGCTCTGGGCCTCACTCTGCACCTAAGCAGCAACGGAACGCCTAAGAACAGACGAGAAAAAGCAAAAAGCTGAGCAGAGTGAGAAGAATGGGGGCCTGTGAGCTGACCCTGAAGACCCCAGGTGGGACTGACAGGGAAGGGTTAACCAAGACATGGAGAATATAAAATCAGGATTCTGGAGCATTGAGCATGAGTCATATGCAGAAACAAGCAGCCAAATGACTTTTTGGTGGTGCCGTGACAACAGGGAATCAAAAGGAAACTTCCTCTTGAAAGTCTGGCTGAACATCTCTTAAAAACTACCTCAAGTCAGCCTGACCGTGACACATTTCTCCAGTGAGATGCTCTGCTGCCCAAGGAGCTGTCCTTGCTGCAAAGGCAAGAAGTTTCTAGCAGAGGCTGCCTGTAGGCACAGACCTGGGGTGCCGGTCAAGAACTTTAATTAAGTACAGAATTCATCTCCAAGGCAATGGGCTCGTGGCCAGGCCTTATTACATAACATCTGTGCATGTGTGGGAGCTTGCTGTGTTGCACAAATGGCTAGAAAATCAGGTGTGAGAGTGAACCCTACCCTTTGCTCATTCAATACACTCACATCAACTCCAGTCGTAATCTAGAATCCAAAGTCTACCTTATTCATTTGTCTATTCATTGAATAATCACCGAGTACTTTCTATACATATATCCCTGTGTTAGGGGATCCAGGAGGGAGGGGATAAAGTAGAGTAAGTGGGTCTTGACCTTGGCACATTTTAACTGAGAACACAGGACACAGAGATGCAGAAAGTGAGGTAATCATGTGACAAATAGGATGTAAGGATCTCATTTAGGCAATATGATGAGGATATCTCCATGGACTCATAGAAGACTTCATGCCTTCTTTGAGTTTATGCTTTAAAAAATAAAAGTTATTTGTTTATTTTTGAGTGGAAGAAAGAGAGAAAGAGCGGGGGCCGGAGAAGAGAGTAAGGAAGAGAGAGAATCTCAAGCAGGCTCCCCACTGCCAGCATAGAGCCCAACACAGGGGTCAATCTCACAAACTGTGAGATCATGACCTGAGCTGAAATTGAGAGTTGGATGCATAACTGACTGAGCCAGCCAGGTTCCCCGAGTCTGTGCTTTTAACACATAATCCTTGAAGAATACTCGGGACAGAAGAGGGAAAAGGAGAACTGATACCTGGAGAACTGAACATATATAAAGTATTTAGAGGAAGTAAGAACACCAAGCCAGAGAAGAAAGCTTTATCCTATCAGGTTATGGAGAAAGGTCCTTGTGCATTCTTGTGCAGTGATGTGACAGAAGTGGCACCTGGCAGACCCATGTGCCCCCAAGGCACCCTGCACACAACATGGCACTCACCATGCCACACCAGTGGTTAGTTTGGGATCCCCTGCCAGACCATGACCTCTTATTAGTAGGCACATGTACCTTTCTGCATGAGGCACAGCACCCAAACTAGAGTAGGTGCTAGATGGAGTTTGAGCAATAAAAACATGCTAATATCTGACAAAATAGAATTTAAGGCAAAAAAAATCACAGTAATTGAGAAAAATGTTTCATCTTAGTTAATGATACCAAGAAGATAAAATCATAAACATACATGCATTTACCTACATTGCCTTGAGTTTTGTAGACTGGATTAAGAGTTCTATGTATTAGTGACAAAAGTATGGGGACAATAGATTTTTAAATCCCAGGATAATCGTGTACTTAGCATATTCCTTTTCAATTAAGACCCCCTCCCCCCCCCAAAAAAAGGAATGAATGAATGAATGAGTGTTTGAGTAAACCAGGAAAAGGAAGGTCAATTAGGAGACCACCAATATCATTTAAATATCAGGGGGTAAAAGCACTTAACCAAGGTGGCAGCAGAGAGCAGTGGACAAAAAGGGGATAATACATATCTTCCCTGAAGTTGACAACTGATTGACTATGGGGAAAAGGAGGTGATTCTAATATGATACTGGGATTTCAGGCTTTGGGGATGGGGAAGAGACTATCACCAGTAAGTAGAATTAAAAAAGATTTAAAAGAGAGAGATGGTTTGAAACGCAAGACAATGGCAGGAGTTTCAGATATGGAATCAGAGTTGGAAGAGTTTTGGAGCTACAAGGGCCCTAAAAGACCATCTAGTATAACACTTCATTATGCATGTGAGGGGACAAGTGCTCCACGAGTTTAGGGGATTTGTCCGAGGTCCCCTAAGTAAAGCCAATAAAAGTACCCAGGTTGAATTGATTTACGGTGAAGGTAGGGTAAGTTAGCCATCAAGGGGTCAGGACTGGAGCTCGGTCAGGATATGGAATCGTCCAGGAGGGGGTGGCTGAAGCCAGGAGAATGGGTGTGGTTTCAGGAGGACAAAGTATAAGGGGAAGAAGGCAGACACAGCTAAAGAAGATCATTCAGAGAGATGGAGAAAGACACTACTGTTACAGAAGATGTAGGAAGCCAGAGAAAATGGAGGTAAGAGCTCTGAGCTCCATCCCAGTGGCAGAAGCCCCATCCACTCTGCTTGCCACCATCTCCCGGGGTCCCCGCAAGCTGCCTGGAATTTACCATTCCTATCAACTGATGAAGGGCATCAAAGGAACCGCTTCTCCGAGTTGGCAGGACTGATGGAACTCTGCCTAGCTAGAAGCATTTCTGTTCCAAGAATGCCAAGTCTATGACCTTTTCTGGTATTTCGTTTCTCTAACACAAACATTTAGTAAATCTGTGAGGATTCGCTTAGATACAGGCCACCCCTCCACCAAAAAAAATGTTTCTTTTGCTCTGGTCTTCTGAAAAGGCACATTTGCACTCATAGCTTCACTGGACATCCAGGTGGATTACCATCTCCTTCAATTGATCTCAAAATAGCCTGGAAGTGGTTGGCATCATGCTGGTTCTGTAAAGCAGTCATTCCCAGCTTCTTGTATCTGTCAGTGCTTGATAAAATCTTCTGAGCATATTTTAGCCCCTCTGCTTGTTCATAGAATCTGATGACATAATCTTCCACTATTAAAAGCAATGCAAATGTACTTTTTCATTGTCTTTTATCAGAGTGAGTGAGCATTGCTACTAAAAACAAAATCTTGATCAACATAAGCATCTTTAGGACCTCAATGTAGGGTTGGCCAAAATAATGGATTTTCTGGCATTGGTACAACAGAATTTTGCAATATTTTCTCTGTTACAATCAGGATTGAAGAGGAACAGAACAGGATTTTAAATCTAGGTAGAAAGGTAGAGGTAATTTTACCAAACTTTTAATGGATTAGGAAACTGAGACCCAAGGAGGCAGAGTCCCTTGCTCAGTCTTCTAGGTAGTTTGTATCAAATGTGAGTCAAGAACTCAGTTTTATGGTACCAACTTACTTTATTATCAATTGTCTCTAAAATTACACCAGTTTAAAAAATGTTTATTTATTTTTTGAGAAGTAGAGAGAGTGTGAGTGGGGAGGGGCAGAGAGAGAGGGAGATAAGAGAATCCCAAACAGGTTCCTCACGAATAGCACAGAGCCTAATGTGGGGCTTGAGCTCATGAGCCACTAGATCATGACCTGAGCCAAAATCAAGAGTCAGGTGCTTAACTGACTGAGCCACTCAGGCCAGTTTTAATTAAGTACAGATTGAGTATTATGGACTGCTAAAATTATTTTTGTAACTTATTTTAAAGTAGATTAATGTTTATAAGTTTTATTTTAGTATGATAAACTTGAACACCTATAAACAGTGAAATAAAATCTGAAAATTCCAGTGTTTACATTTTGGGATCTGTGATAATCTGTACAACTGCAAGACAGTCTGTTTTCTCACTGAGAAAGAATGTTTTTTCTTTTTGTTGCAAGTTCCAGGCATCTTGGATCATTTTTTTCCCACTAACTTTAGGTTCCTCTAAACACATTCTTCATTTTAATCAGGAAATTTTGTTTGGGGGTGAGGGGAAGTCCATTCTTTTCTCTAATGGTTTCTTTCTCTCTCTCTCTCTCTCTCTCTCTCTCTCTCTCTCTTTTAATGTTTATTTTTGAGAGAGACAGAGGGAGAGGGAGAGGGAGAGAGAGTGGGAGACACAAAACCTGAAGCAGTTTCCAGGCTCTGAGCTGGCAGCACAGAAGCTGACATAGGGCTCGAACTCACATACCATGAGATCATGACCCAAGCCGAAGTCAGACACTTAACCAACTGAGCCACCTAGGCAACCCACCCGTCCCAAACTTTTTACTTGTATGTTTGGCTTTTGAAAGAAAAGCCAAAGTAGTCATTATGGAAAAACAGAACTCTGTTGGTCTCCCTCACACTTATTTTGTGGCTTAGTAGTTCTTTTTTAAATTATGTATGGGGGCATGATAATGTTTTCAGTATTTATGGCTTTAAAAGTTTCTTCATGAAGCTGTGATGGAGGCCACTTACAGAATCCTGGGCCTCATCCTTGGCTAGCACTCTCCCTCCCTGATAACCGTTCCAAATATTCTTGCTTATTTTCCTCTCCTGCTCTTCCTGGAGTTTTGCATCTTCTAGGTGATGCATTGCTTATTCTGCTGTTCAGATGGAACCTTGTTCTCTTGGCTTTTTTATCTCCAGATTCCTGCTATGGTACCTCTCAAGCAGGCAGAGGATTTTACTGCTAAGACCTCCCCTTTTGTTCATCCTGCTTATTTGTCAGATACTCTTTATACTGAAGGATTCAGGCAAGCCAATTCCACATAAAGACACTAAATCATTTTCTTTTATTTGTTCTTCAAATATATTAAAATGAAACTGACTACTCCTAGTTCAATCTGTTTGCCCTTTTTTTTATAGCACCTTGGATTTCCTTTTCTGAAACCAGTTCTAATTCTACAGTTTCCTTTGGTCTGGTAGATGTTCTAGAAGATCTCTGAGGATATTTGTGTGTGTTTTAGAGAGAGGTGCTGCTGAAGTGTTTCAGCAGCAACAGACCAGCTTGGCTGACTGTCTTTCAACTGTTGTTCTAACTCTCCCATGACCACTTTTCATACCAAGATGGCAGACCTTATTGGTGTTGCTCTCTTGGTCTCCTGAAGAGAAATATTCCATCCTTGTGGATGTTGCCATTAAGAGCCACACATTTTATTTACAAATACTCTGGACCTCTGGTATCAAATGTTTATGACTGGCTGTCAGTTTACTGTCTATAAGAGGGTTTTGTATTTCAGAAAAGGAGACCGGCATCTTTGGGAACATAAGAAGGGAGAGGCCAGTGATAAGAAAAAGTGCAACATTTGCTATTCGAGGGAAGAAGGCCCTGGTAGAGGTAGAAAAGAACAAGATGAAAAGTGTAGTGGGGCTGTGATCCTCCCGAGGGAAAATGACACCCATCAATGAAAGAATAGAAGAAAAAAGCTAGCTATGTGAAATAAAGAGGAGAGGAGATGTGAAGAGGAACACCAAATAGCCCAGCTGGAATGAGGCAGTGATGGCTACGTGATAGACCAAATCTACAGGATTCTGGCATTCATCCAGCTACTTTTTTGGCCCAAGGGTTGAAAGAGAGGGAATGGAGGCAATTTTCCCCAGAGAAGCAAATCTGGGTCAGTAATGAAGTCACAGGATCATACACTTCTTTTCTTTCTCTCTCCTTTCTATAAAGTTGAGTGGGTCATGATTGGCACAGAGAGGTCCTTTTAGCTTCCAGCTTCTCCATCTTCTCCAGTCACCAGCCTGTAAGCATCTCCTGGGCACAATATGTCTGTCTTCTGTTCTTTAGCATTCCTGCAGGTGCTGGTGGAAGTCCACCCTAAGTGCCATTGTCTTCTTATGTCAGTAATTAACTGGAAATAAGTCAGATGTTTTCACAGGTTCATGGGTGCATTTGAGACCCAATGTAGCATCTTCAGTAATGAACTAAGTGCCTGACTTCTTCCAGAGAAGAGCTTAAGCACTGGAAGGAACAGAACCTAATGTATGTTAACTAACAGTGAGGAGAAAACACTGAATATATCCTCCAAATTCTTTGTGCAAATCACACTCAGTTTAGGCTCCTGGTTTGAGAAGGACAAGCAACTGAGCTGACTCAGGGGGGACTCACACCTGTGGTTTTAAAGACTCAGAATGTTTCATGACTCAGGCTGTCATTCAGCTTCCTTTCCTGTAGCTCAAAGGAGCTGTTAGCTGGGCAACAATTAAAGGTGTGGTCAAAGGTCCTTCCTTAGGAAAAGCAAACATGGCTGCTATCAAGAGTTGAATTTTGTCCCCCAAAAGACATGTTCAAGTTATAATCTCTAGGTCAGATACATAAAAATAGGGTGTTTGCAGATATAATCAAGTTAAGACAAGGTCATGCTGGAGTAAGGTGGCCCTAATCCAATATGACTAGGGTCCTTAGAAGAGACACACACAGAGAGAGGACAATATGATGAGCGAGACACACAAGGAGGATCCGGGTGATGGGGGAGCAGAGACTGGAGTCATGTGTCTATAAGCCAAGCAACTCCAAGGCCTGCTGGCAACATGAGAAGGTAACAGAAAGGCCTGGAAAGATTCCCTCTCACAGACTTCAGAAAAGGCATGGTACTGTCAACACCTTGACTTGGGGCTCTTAACCTGACTATAAGAAAATGAATTTCTATTGTTGTAAGTCACCCGCTTTGTGGTAATTTGTTACAGCAGCCACAGGAAACTAATACCGCTGTCCTAGAGCTGGAGTCACTGACAGCTCCCCCCAGCAGCCACCCCACTCCCACCATTGTCTGGGCTATCACACCCAGATCACAGGCTCAGACTCTAAAACATCCACTCCCCATCGTGGTGGGAGTGCAGGGTCAGTGGTGACCCTCCTCCTTGCTCCTGCACACTGCCACACCAGCCTGGAATGGTGGCTCTGCCGCAGTTTTCCTGCCACATAACCCCCTACCCGACTCTTTCCAGCCTGTGCTCCTAGGAGACTGGATCCAGTCTTCATCCCCTGCAGCCATTCACCAGTCCTGCTGAGGTCAGATTGACCACATACAATCATGTGACACCGGCATCTAATTTCCAATGAGAGCTCAACCTGCTGAGTGGAACCTCTTAGCAACACGGAGTCTGTTGGAGCTGACATTGCCACTGTTCCTTAGCAGTGACTGGACCTCCCAGTTAGTCCCCATGCAGCCCCACTCTCACCTCAGGCTCTCCAGCATATACCTACTTATTATGCCTGCCCACCCCCAACCAAAGCCCACTGCGGACACCCCAGCACCCAGTCTGAGACAGGGCAGCAGGTCTGAAGGCTCTGGGCTTTGCCATGCACTGTCCTCAACAAAACTTCCTGCTTACCCTAGAATGAAGATTTGGAGCTGAAACCTAAATACAAATGGCTGGCACTCACCACAAGGTGACATAGTGGAAGAAAGGATAACTTAATTTTCCACACATATGGGACATACTGAGAACAATGCTGGAGCGAATGGGTAAGGATGTTTGTAACCTCAGGCGACTGGTCATCCCCCACCCCCAAGGCTACACTGAGTCCGAGGGGACCACTACTCTACACACCACAGATCATTCAGGGTGTCCCCACCCTGAGGTGAACACAGTGCAGTCCTTGGAGCTGTGAGACATGGGAAGTAATGGCGACCGGAGTGTGCAGATGACATCTTCCCTTCCCATAATAGGACCTAACAGGTGAGTCCACCTGAGCTCACCTGCACTGCCCGTGGTCCCTGTCGCACTCTGGGGTGGCAGCCCCAATGGCGCCCCTCCTGGAACAGTTGCAGCCTTCACAGCCAGCCAAGGGGTGAAAGCTGAAGGAATGTGGCTCGCACACCTCACACTGGGGCCTGACCGTGTGGGGTGGGCAGAGGCACCTCCCTGTTGTCTCCTCACAAAGGCGCGGGCCACAGTTGCATGCTGGCCAGGGAATAAAGAGACATGGTGTGAGGGTTAGACGCCACCTGGCCTCCAGCAGCACTTTACCAACTACCAGGGTTTCCAGAAGCTTCCAAGGGTCTGAGAGAAATGTCTTGCTTTTTCTTCATAATGGCATTATTGAGTGTGGTTGATTTGAAAGGTACTCTTGGAGCCAAGACCAACCATACTACATGCTCATGGCAGACAAGGTGTGAGGCACATCTGGACCCATGGCACCAAGACAGATGCTCAAAGGAGCCCACCCAGCTGCAGTCACATGCCATTCTAATGAGACACCTGTCATTTGTCAGAGGGTCTTGTTCCTCACAGGCTTCCTGAAGTGCCTCCACATCACCCTAGTGCACGGAACTCAAGGTCAGGACATAACACAGCAGCCGGACCCTCATTAGGCAAAGGCTGGTCTCCAGGAGAGGGCTCTGTGCACCACACCTGCACCCCTCACTGCATGTGGCCTATGCTGACCCAGTGTCTCAGACCACAGGATGGTTCTGAGATGAAATTCCTCAGGCTTCCCATTAAGACAGTACTCTAGTCCTGTGGTCCTGCCCTCCTCCTATTTCTTTTTTTGTTTTCTTTTATTTATTTATTTTGAGAGAGCGTGATCGAGAGAGAGAGTGAGAGCATACACATGCACACATGAGTCAGGGAGGGGCAGAGAGAAAAGGGAAAAGAGAGAATCCCAAGCAGGCTCCATGCTCTCAGCACAGAGCTCAATGTGGAGCTTGAACTCAAGAACCATGAGATCATGCCCGGGCTGAAACCAAGAATCAGATGCTTAATGAACTGAGTCACCCAGGTACCCCACCTCCACCTATTTCAACTGAGTTTGGTTAGGCTGCAAAAATCGAAGGGGCTTCCAATAGGAAGAAAGATTGAGCCGTCCAATATTTCCATGCTTAAGGCTCTTTACACTCACCTGCTCTGCCAAGTGCATGGGTCACATAACATGGGAAACACAAATGTTTAGCTTCTAGAACCCACGTACTCAGAATGTGATCCATGGACCACTGGCATGGGCATCATTTGAGTAATTAAAAAAATGCAGACTCTTAGACTCCAACCCGGGCCTCCTGAATAAGAATCCACATTTTCACAAGATCCCCAGGTGAGAGGTGAGTCTCCAGCACAGTGAACATCAAGAAGGCCTCCCCTAGGGGCATGTGGGTGGCTTAGTCGGTTAAGCATCTCACTCTTGATATTGGATCATGATCTCACAGCTGTGAGGCTGAGCTCTGTTGCTAGGCTCCATGCTAGGCATAGAGCCTGCTGGGGATCCTCTCTATTCCTCTCCTCTGCCCCTCTCTAACTCTCTCTTGCTCATTCTTTCTCAAAAAAAAACAAAAAAAAGGCCTGCCTGCCCTAGATGCCCATCATCCACCAGAACCAGAGACAACTCTGGTTGACCCAAATGTGCACTTACGCTTGCAGTGTGGGAATCCGTAGTAGCCCACTCGACAGCGGGTACACTGACGCCCAATGACACTGGGTCGGCACCGGCACTGCCCGCCCTCTGGGCTGCAGTGACGGCCGATGGCCCCAGTGGGGTGGCACTCACAAGGCAGTGCGCCCTTGTGGTAAAGGGCCACCAGGGATCTGGCAGAGCTCTTACAGAATCCAGAGGCCGTCTGGGGGCTGTGAAGACAAAATAACTCAGGGTATTATCACGGGAGGCATGCCCAGTAGGAGTCCTGACCCCTCCTTCCCTCTTGCTCCACCAAAGGCTCTGGCGGTGGAGTCTGGGATGAAATGAGAGACCACCCCACCCCTGAATTCACAGCCAGTGACAGCACCCTTCCTTGTGCCATCCACTCCAGAACACATCACGGGACTGGCAGGTGGGAACTTGTGACGGTTGAAATAAAAGGGCAGAAATTCACCTGTAGGATGGATTTCATGGTATGTGAATTATATCTCAATAAAGTGGTTACCAAAAAAATTATACCTATATGTGTATAAACCAATAATAGCAACAATGAAGGGGAGAAGACGGCAAAGTACCTATGTTTATTGAGTGTTGTGTTAGAAGTTTAGCCTATGTCTCACTTAACCTCACAATCTTTCAACCAGTTAGGCCTAAGCCTCATTTCACAGATA
>NC_043713.1:46373366-46376025 GCF_006229205.1 Suricata suricatta
CCCGGCTCGTGCATGCGGTGCTGTGACAGGAACTCCTCTCTCGCCCCGCCCCCAGGTGTCTTCCGCGCCTCTTTTTGCCCCCACACACTTGGCTGCAGGGACCAAGTGATTGCTGACGGTCAGGTTGAGTTTCACATATCAGAGCCAGAGGTGGCTGTGACTGTGGAGGCTCCAGAAGGAAAGTCCTTAGTATTGGTACGTTCTGCTTGTCCCTTACCTTGCGCTTCATGTTCTTGCCTTGGGCAGCCATCCTGTGTGCCTGTTCGGCTCATGACAACAGTTCCTCCAAGGAACTGAAGTCATGTTTATAGAAAAATGTTTACATTTTATGGCTGCCTTTTACTCCCCACTCCCCCCCAAAAAAGCAAGCGACAATTAAAGTCACAGGAAATTGGAACAATAGGTAAGCAAATAGGAAAGAACTCTGGTGAACAAGCATCTCACAGTGCATTAGCCCCTTCCCCTCACTCCTCACCTGACTAGTCTCTTTCTGAAGCATGTAATTCTCCTTTGTTCTTGAAACTTTCTTTGTTGGGCTTCCATCGCTGTTTCTCTCATTTTGTTCTCACTTTCTCTAGTGTCCCTTCTGTGATTTCTTTTTCCCTTCATCCCCATATGGTGGTGTACCCTTGGGCTGCATGCTAAGCCCCCTTGCTCTGTCCTTTCTCTGTGGATACTATCATCTGCACCCATTGATTCCATTCTCTTGTCTGGGGGAATGACACCACATCTCTGAATTCATCTCTGATATTTTCTGAGCTCCAGGCCCAGTTTGGGACCATCTGCTGCATATGCATAGCCAGAACCTTAGGAGTCCCTCAGACTTAAGCCTGTTACTTGCACAACCCCAGGTATCCACTTCCCTGCTCCTTACTTTGGTTGATGGGATCATGGTCACTCAATGCTTGTAAAGCCTTCCAGAGAGCCAGGGAACATTGTCCAGGTCCTGCTGTGCGACCCTCTAGTTTCTTGCTCATGCTTCCTTCTCTCTCTAAGGATGCCAGCATCCTAGGGACAGGGACATGGCTTTATGCAATTTGTATCCCATGCCTAGAACACCCCCTGGCACATGGTGCTTGGCAAATGCTTATTGTTTGACTAACATGAGAGCAGTAAGTTCTCTGTAAGATGTAAGTTGGTAAATAGATTGCAAAGACATTTGAAATTTCCTATAGCATTTATTACTGGAATAGTCTGATTGGCATAGGTACAGAGAGCTGAGCAGTACATTGAAAGCCTGGAGTTGCAATTATTCATGATAAAGTGTCTGACGTGATGCAAACTTCTGGGCAAGTCACACTATGATTTTCCCCCATCGATCCTGCCATTTTGGTTTGTTACCTTTGAAAATACAAAACACAACCTTTGGGGATCCATGATTATCCCAGACATAGATCACATGGGGCCCTGACCCTCTAACAGGCCCCTGCTCATCCCTTAGATCTCCTGTCCCCATGTTGCACTAAGGCTGCTGCTTCTGAGCAGGCGCTCTGAGGGACCAGCCCCATTACACACTATTCCTGGGAACGTGAGTTGAGCCTTTAACGCTGACTTAAAGTAGTTCTTGTGATTCTTTCTTTTCGTAAATCCTGTTTCAGTTGGTCTTGGACTTAGCAATAAAGTACATTGATTGTAGTGAAGAGAAAATATAATGAATAGCCGTAGGTGCCCTCCTGTTGGGAGTTCAAAGACATGCTGACAGGTTTCCTTTAGGTCCGTGTTCTGCTGGTGCCTGCGGAGAATTACGACTACCAAATACTTCACAAAAAATCAGTGGACAAGTCATTTGAGTTTATCACCAATTGTGGAGGAAACAGTTTTTATATTGAGTAAGTATCACTTCATGGAGATTCAGAAGGCTCTCCCACATTCCTGCTGGGAGCAAGGCCCAGGGTGAGGCTGGCCCTTGGGTCTGTCTTCTTCCCCCCAGTGCCCAAAGGGGTGGCAGTGAGTCCTGGGTCTGGGGAGGGAGGTGCTTTTCCTCTGCATACACCATCCCACACCAGACCTGGTCCTGCACATCTGGGCAAGGCAAACGTCCTCAACTTCGATCTTACCAGAGGTTCACCCTCCAAGCTGGGATTCATGGGCTGCTTAGGAGTTTCTTGACCTCTTTGCTGCTTCCTGTCATCCAACTCGGATTCCTAAAAGACAACCACAAGGGGTACCTTCTACTGGGAAAGCATGTCAGCCCAGATTCTCCCCTTTTTGCATCTGATTGAGTGGGGAGTGTCACAGGGAGGTAGACCTACCTGGACCGTAACCCTGTGTCCCTGAATGCTAAGAGCCTAGGGCATCCCCGAGTTGCAGCTCCTGCTCTTCACTTCTGCACACCCTCCCTGCCCCCTTGGAGGCTTCCTGAGGGACCCAGGAGCTCCAGGGAATCCTGGTAGGCAAATGTCTCCTGTATAGAAAATATTAAGAGTAAAGGCCCTGAAGTTAACAGCTATGGGTTTGATTGCCTACTTGGTCACTCTGTAACTCTGTGGCCTTGGACATGTTACTGAACTTCTAGAAGCCTCAGTTGCCGTATCTGTGAAATGAGGCTTAGGCCTAACTGGTTGAAAGATTGTGAGGTTAAGTGAGACATAGGCTAAACTTCTAACACAACACTCAATAAACATAGGTACTTTGCCGTCTTCTCCCCTTCATTGTTGCT
>NC_043713.1:46376125-46379450 GCF_006229205.1 Suricata suricatta
GCTGTGCACAAATGTTCCCCATAACATTTGTATTATTAATAACAAATAATAACCCATAACAAAGAGTCAGACTCCATTTTGGATGTCTGACCCTATCACTCATCTCTATTCTTAGTCCCACACCTGCATAAGCCAATAAGAAAGCCCAGGTGCACATCCGTCCCTTGGCACAGGCAAGTTCAAGGCACACTAATTCTACCCCATGGGAAGGGAGCCCTCATCATGGACTCTTCCACCTTCTCCACACCCTAGCCCAACCACAGTGAAAACCAGAGTCATGCCCCAACTTTTCTCATGCTTGAGTGTAAGCCCTGCTCTCCCCAGAAAACCTCACAGTGTGAGTAATAAGTCTTTTCAAACCTTCACACACACACACATACACACATACATACACACACACACACACACACACACACACACACACACACACAAGAAAAACAGCAATAATAAAAGATTATCTTCATCTTTCACATGAGAATCATGACTTGAAGATGGCAGGTAATTTGATAAACGTCATATTCTAATTGAAGAGCAAACCCAGGCCTAGAACTCCTTTGTCATGATTTCAATTCATTTCCCCCTATGACTCTAGGCCTTTCACACACAGGATCTTATTAAATTTTATCTCTCAGATTCTGTTATTTTTCTAACTTGATGCAATGTGAATTGACACAAGCCATCTCTAGGACTAAAAGGATAGATGATAAGTCCTACAATTTCATAATTCACAGTGAAAATATAGTCCCTTACTATAGTTCATCTTCATGCTATAGATTATTAATCAATAAACGTTTATTGAGAATTTCCTGCCTGCAGGCACTTTGCTAGTATAGTTGGGGATGCAAACAAAACAAAACAAAACAAAAAACAAAACAATAACAACTCTGTTAGTCACAGCAGCTTTTGAAAGTGCTTACATTCCAACTTGGGAAGATAAGTGATAAACTTAAGTATGTTAAATTCCCCACAATTGAGAGTAGAAGTCCTCAAACTCTATGGATACGCAAATTCCTTGGACAATGTATTAAAACACATACTCTTAGGCCCCCCCTCCAGAGTTTCTAATTCAGTAGTTCGGGGGTGGGCTGGCAAACCTGCATTTCTACCAAGTTCCCAGGTGATGCAGATGCTTCTGGTAAGGGCCACGCTTGGAGACCCATGATTTAGAAACAACACACTCGAGAGGTGTCCCACCTGTGGCGCCTTCAAGGTGACTCCAGTAACATCAGCAGAAGGTGAAGGATCTTGGGGCAGGAGAAGGGAAGACTCACCACTTGGGACATCCAAAATTAATGCTGTTGGAGGAGTTTTGAGAACCAGGGAGGCACAAGTGGCACTGAAAAAAAAAAGAATATTTTAAAAAACCCAAAAGTGGAACTGTCCATTGGTGAGGATATAGACTGTGAGCATAAGACTGTGTGACATCAAAAGGATCCAGCATTGGGAGAACCCAGGACTATGGATATCTTTGTACAGAGACACTCAATGTAGTCAGTTAGCCAAGTGTATTCCAGCAGTCTGCTTGATACACTGAGCTAAAACAGAAAGAATACCTTAATTTTGAAAAATAGTAACTAGATAGAAACTTATCAAAACTTTCCTTTCTAGGAGCACCTGGGTGGCTCAGTCGGTTGAGCATCCAACTGTGGCTCAGGTCATGATCTCACAGTCCATGAGTTCGAGCCCCACCTTGGGCTCTGTGCTGACAGCTCAGAGCCTGGAGCCTGCTTCGGATTCTGTATCTCCCTCTCTCTCTGACCCTCCCCCATTCACTCTCTGTCTCATTCTTTCTCTCTCTCAAAATAAAGACATAAAAAAAATTTAAAAAACAAAAAACTTTCCTTTCTAGAACTAAAATTCATGTTAAATAGGGCTGATGCAATGAAACATTATTATTCATCTCTACACACATATGTTGAAATAAAATTATATAAAACCAAACAAGACAAATGCACATCATTTCTTTCAGGCACAGCTAGATTTCCCTGTCTTGGTGGTTTCTGTCATTCTAACCATATGCCTAAGATTTCACAACTGTGTCTATAAGTTATTGTTGAATCTACAACAACAAACAATGCTCCCAAAACCCCAATAACCATTGGTTAGCTAATTCTCATAACATAGTGAAGTGGGTCATTACTTTCATGATTTTTTTTCAGTTTATACATTTTTCTTTTTTTTTTAATATAGCTTATTGTCAAGTTGGTTTCCATGTAACACGCAGTGCTCTTCCCCACAAGTGCCCTCCTCCATGTCCATCACCTCCCTTCCCCTTTCCCCTCCCCCTTCAGCCCTCAGTTTGTTCTCAGTATTCAAGAGTCTCTCATTTTTGCCTCCCTCCCTCTCCCTAACTCTTTTTCCCCCCTTCCCCTCCCCATGGTCTTCTGTTAAATTTCTCCTGTTAGACTTATGAGTGAAAACATATGGTATCTATTCTTCTCTGCCTGACTTTTTCACTTAGCATGACACTCTCGAGTTCCATCCATGTTGCCACAAATGGCCAGATTTCATTCTTTCTCATTGCCATGTAGTATTCCACTGTATATATGAATCACATCTTCTTGATCCATTCATCAGTTGATGAACTTTTAGGCTCTTTATTTTCATGGTTAAAAAAAAAACTTTTAAAATGTATTCATTTATTTTTTGAGAGGGACAGAAACAGTGTGAGCAGGGGAGAGGCAGAGAGAGAGAGAGAGGAGTGAGACAGTCCCAAGTAGGCTCTGAACCATCAACATAGAGCCCAATGCAGGGCTTGAACTCATGAAACTGAAAGATCATGACCTGAGCCAATACCAAGAGTCAGATGCCCAACAGACTGAGCCACCCAGTTGCCCCCATTTTTTTTTCAATGAAGAGCCTCAGACCTCGAGATTAAAGGGTGAGAACAAAGTGAGCCTCTGGGAGGGCTCAGAACAGAACTCAGGAACTACCCTTGAGGGCAAAGCTGAACCATTTTCCCCCAGTTGCTACTATGTCAACTTCCTGAGATTATGGAATTCTGGAAAGACTGCCAGGGGAAATGATTTAGCTGATTTTTTTATTTTAAGGGATCACCAGCCCTTAGCACTTTGGCTTGTGATCACTTCTGAAGGGAAGCATAAAGTCATACCTTTGCAAGCCCTACAGTAAGACTCAGAGCACCAACAAGGGAGAAAGGAGGGAAACCCATTACCTTTGATTAACATACTGCCCGTAACTGGCAATGCACTTGACTTGAGGTCTCAAATATTCAGTTGAGAATTCTTCAATGGGTATGATACAAATTTGATGCTGTTGAGCAAATACAATGCAAAAAGGTACAGCATGGTTATTAGCAAAGCCA
>NC_043713.1:46379550-46386716 GCF_006229205.1 Suricata suricatta
CAGTAAGACTCAGAGCACCAACAAGGGAGAAAGGAGGGAAACCCATTACCTTTGATTAACATACTGCCCGTAACTGGCAATGCACTTGACTTGAGGTCTCAAATATTCAGTTGAGAATTCTTCAATGGGTATGATACAAATTTGATGCTGTTGAGCAAATACAATGCAAAAAGGTACAGCATGGTTATTAGCAAAGCCAACGGTATGGTCAAACATACTCTTCAAAAAGCTGTTAAGTACAGAAATTAAAATTGTTATTTTAAAGTAATAAAAATTGTGCAATGGCACTCCCTATGACCTCATTATGTACAACAAACCCTCTCCCCTATTATACAGGATCAATGCCTAAGTGCTCTTGGAATAGTCACATGAATAAATGAAATCATGAAAGTTCAAAAACAACTCTTTGTCAGTGACTTTTGCTGACTGTTTTGCTCTCCTGCCCTGGGCTGATGTTGACTCTTCAGACCCCTTGACAGGGAGAGGGGGGATGTGGGAGGCCATGAAGGAGGCTGCCATTCAAGCCTGTTGTCTCTAGCTCCTGCTACAAATAACCTTTCTTGAGGTACCCGGGTGGTTCAGTTGATTAAGCATTCAACCCCTGACTTCAGCTCAGGTCATGATCTCATGGTTCATAAGTTCCAGCCATGCACTGGGCTCCACCCTGACAGCGTGGTGCTTTGGAATCCTCTCCCTCCCTCTCACTCTGTACCTCCCCCTCTAGTGCTCTCACTGTCTCAAAAATAAATAAATAAACATTAAAAAAAACAAGAAAACAAAAAACCCCCACAAATAATCTTTCTTAATAGAGGAGGATTTGAATTTCAGGCACATTTGGGCTTCATTGAAGGAACGGTCTCCAGAGCTAGTTTTTACCTTATCAACAGATTTTATTTTGATCAAACCTATATTACCAGCTTGATCACAAATCTATTTGACAAAAATTTTTAATAAACACCTACTATATGCCAGGCACTGAGACTGGGCGGTCCTGCAAGACCAAGATGAATAATACCTCTGCCCTCACATAGCTTAAGTTGTAGTTAGACATCTGAATGATATTGGACTCTGAATGACATTTGACTATTTCAATAAGGGTACACTTATGCTTAACTAGATGAAGATTCAGTCCCATTATAATTTCCAAAGATGAGGAGGTTAAGATTTGCTTGAATTGTTATGTTTAAAAAAAGAGTCACAATTTTAAAAAGAAAGTCTTAAGTCATTGCATAATTTATGTAGTAACTTTTAACAACTCAATTCAGGATGATTCTTCAGAGAAGGCTCAAAGTTTTTAATACTGTCAAGCACAAATATTGAAAACATATCAGAACAGGCTGGCCTGGCATTTCCCGGAATGTGATACATGCTTAATATTAGCAATGACAGGAAGTTGCTTCATACTTAGATAATCTTCTGTTCCCTGAAACATTTGTTATAAATCTAGCCACCCCTTCCTAGCCCAGACCCCACTGCCTGTGGGTTATCATAATTCTCAATATTTAAGTTGTGCTATTAAAAGGAAGGCACGAAGGGTATTTAATCTGACAAACCTGTAATTTTACCTCTTAATGATATATATTTAATTAACTGAATACTATACTTTTTGAGATAGAGTAACAATAGTCTGGAAAAGAAATACCAGGTGATTGCAACCTTGAAAATTCTGAAGGAATCATCCAAGAAGCTAACAGACATAATAAAATAGAAAAATGGGAAAGAAAATAAACAGTCACTGATGGCATTTCTATATACTAGCATAATAATAAACTAGGACCTATTAAGAACAAAAGATACTTCATTTATAATACTAACAATGGGTAAACATTAATAAAATAGAGTTTTGTGAGATGTGTTCAAATTTGATGACCAAATTTTACTGGGTGCGATAAAAAGTCTCAAAGGAAGAGGCAAGACAGAGTTCTACATGGGAAGGAAAAACATCATTAAGTTGGCAGTTCTTCACAGGTTCATTTTAGAAGATTTAATACAAACCCAGACAACATTTTTACTAAGTTTTAAAATATAGAGATATCAACAAAATGCTTCTAAAACTCAAAGGGCAAAACAGAAGCATACCAGAAGGAACTGGGTCCCACGTGCTTTGAGCTGAATGTCTGCATCTGCTAACAGCTCATACACGGCGATGCGACTTCTGCCATCAGTCACGACACTCCGGCAGAGGACACTGCAAGAGGAAAGAGTTTTCTTAGCCTGACTCGTCTGGTCTCCCTGACTTTGTGCTTCCCTGTGGGATAGCTGACTGCTCTTCAGTTTCTCCTATTCATAACCAGGTTACTGACAGCAAATTTCCCAGCACAACAAGTTTAAGAGGGATGCATGCAGTCTACCATCAATACAAGAAAAAGAACCTTCTGATTGTGGTCTGAGCTGCACATCTCGGGGCCAAAGGACTTGCTCACTTTTTCCAAACCAGCTTTATGTAATACTTGGTCTAGTCATCAAGAGAAAAAGCCACAGGGTCAATAATGTCTGATCTCCAAGACACAATCTATGAGAAATTTATCAATATTGTTGGTACCATCGGGTGACTGAAGATGCCTCTTGGCCTCACAGTGATGATTATACATGGTGTCAGCACTAGGGCTGGCCTTACTCTAGTCATGGAACACCAGGGTTTACCTCTGCAAGCTCAGTCTGTTCCTTTCATCCTACTTTCCTCATTGTACCAGCTACACTCCTTCCCCCCACCCCATCAGGTGAAATACAGAGTTCAGGAACATTTCAAAGATCATGGCTTGGAACCAAAGAACACACTCTAATGGTACCACCCCTAAAGGAAGTATTTTCAGAGAAATGTTTCTGACTTCATATTCTGTAGCAACTTTTCTGTCTGTAAACACAATTTGGAAACTAGAGACAAACTAGAAATGACTCTCTAACCAAAGATCACTATCTCTGAGAAATGTTGGAAAAGAATTATGCAATGACTTTTTGGTAAAGATTAAAATGAGATAGTATATAAAGAGCCATGGTTAGAAACTCAATGAACAGTTATTTTCTTTTCTCTTTTGTGTGTGTGTTTGTGTGTGTGTGTGTGTGTGTGTGTGTCTGTGTGTGTGAAATTAAAATGCATTCCTTTTGGATTCAGTCATAATCCTGGGAGTTAAGTATATTATGCAATTCATTTAGATTTAGTTTTATCTATATCATTTTAAAACTCCTACTAAGAATAGACTAATGGTAATATCTGGATTGATTTCATCAGGAGCGATCACCTCTCTCATGGAAGGCAGATTGGATTTATTACAACACTGTTTTAAAAAATGGTATTTTAATTAGCGCTATTTTTCTGTTGGGATATTATTAAAATTTTTTTTAATGTTTTATTTATTTTTGAGAGAGAGACAGCATAAGCAGGGGAGGGTCAGAGAGAAAGGGAGACACAGAGTCCAGACAGGCTCCAGGCTCTGAGCTAGCTGTCTGCACATAGCCTGACGTGGGGCTCAAACCCACGAACCGGGAGATCATGACCTGAGCCAAAGTCAGCCGCCCAACTGACTGAGCCACCCAGGCACCCCGGTTGGGATATTTTTTAAAGTAACACCATTAGAACTCACTCAAGAAGTGCTGGGAAAGGTTCCACCTTCAGCAGGAAAAGCTGCCATGTTGAAAAGGCCTCTCATTTGAAATAGGCTTTTATGGGTCAAATATTTTCTAACTGCGCCATATTTTTGGACTCCAGTACTAATAGCCTGTTCATTTCCACTTGTCCACATGACCACCAAAGTAGAGAAGAAGGAAATATTTTAGAGAAGTTGAAACAATACTATGAGACTTTCCTGGAAATGGTTAAGTACGTTAAAAGAAAGTCCTAGTCTAATACAATACTGTCTTGAAATTCTAATGTCCCTGGTGAAGAACTAGGTGTGGTCATGTCCAGAGCCAAAATGAACTGTGGAATATCACACCATTCTCCCCCCCAAATGCCATTTGTACAGGGGTCATAAAACCAAGCTCATGGCTTATGAAACCCTGGAAGGGTGACCTTTCTTTCCTTAGTTTTGAAACCACTCCTCTGGTTGGTATAGATGTTCTCAGCCTCTTCTGAGATGGTTCAGAGAACCACCAGGGACATGAGGAGTGTTTCTTCCTGGGCCCTCAGCCATCACTACCTTGTGTTCTGTGGAGCAGGGATCAAGTGATATGATCTGGAAGCAAAGCAGTCAGAGAGCTGAACCAGAGGGTGAACTTGGAAGGACAGGGTGCAGAGGGGCCCTGCCCAGCCCTGTGGCCAACAGTCTCCAGGACTCAGGTGGTCAGGTGACTCACCCACCTATGAGTGTACATTCCAGGGGTTACTGATGTCATCCAGAGATGAAGCTAACATTTTCAGATAATGATAGAACATTCTGGAGAACTTTTTGGGCTCATCTGGGACGCCTACTAAAAATTCCAAATGCAATTATGTTCTTTGTTTTGGTTTTTTTTTTTTAATTATCATCTCAGAGAAAAGGGCTGATTAGATTTTTAAGAAGATTTTTAAAAGAAATCCTCACTGTTGCTTTTTTAGGGTTGCTGAAAGCATGATGTTAGTTCAATATCATTTCATCAAGTCTCATAAAAGTTTCCATTCTAAGCTCCTAAAAGTAACTCTTTTCATAAGTTCTTTTATTTGCAAAAGAGGAAAATGTCCAACTACTTCAGGTCATTTGGAGTTTGACAAAAAGCCACAGGCACGTAGTGGTAATAAAATGTTCAAGGCCTTGGCCAAGAACAGAGTGGGTTCATTGCAGTTCACCACCTGCTGTCTAAAGAGACTGACTTCTGTGCCATTTATTATACAATTAATATTATGTTGAAAACACCCCATGTGCTGATTCCTTAATTAGAGCATATTTTGAACATTTGCATATATCTTGAAATATGATACAAAGAAAACAACTTTTAATAAATTGTTTTCAAATTTTCTGGAAAACAGTAACTGATTTTAATCAGGGTGAATTTTAAAATCTTTGGTTAGGGGCACCTGTGTGGCTTAGTCAGTTAAGGATCCGACTTTGGCTCGGGTCATGATCTCACAGTTTGTGAGTTTGAGTGCTGCATGCGTCTCTGTGCTGGCAGTGCGGAGCCCACTTTGGACCCTCTGTCTCCCCCTCTCTCTCCCCTCCCCAGCTCCCAGACTCTCTCTCAGAAATGAATAAACAGGGGCGCCTGGGTGGCTCAGTCGGTTAAGCCTCCGACTTCGGCTCAGGTCAGATCTCACGTCCGTGGGTTTGAGCCCCGTGTCAGGCTCTGTGCTGACACCTAGCTCAGAGCCTGGAGCCTGCTTCCGGTTCTGTATCTCCTTCTCTCTCTGCCCCTCCCCCTCTCATGCTCTGTCTCTCTCAGTATCAAAAATAAATAAAACATTAAAAAAAATTTTTTTAAAGAAATGAATAAACATTTTTTAAAAAGTCTTTGGTTAATTCTTTTTCACCTGATGATCCTCAAACATTAATTATTCCTAGTTTCTGAAGGGCATGTTGGGAAGGCAGTCATGACAGAGACAGAGTCTTTTCTCCTTTTCCATGCACCCATGTGCTCTACACAGCATGTGAGGTGAGAACACTTGAGTTCACTGCACCACACAGGGGTGACGGAGAATTAAATAAAAAGGTCATGCTGCTTCCTGGGAATCTGAGCCAAAATAGGGAGTAGAACAGAGAGCTTTTCAAGAAAATGCAACATTTTCAAGATGATGCCCCCAGAGAAGTCTCCCAATACTCACAGTGTGTTTGACGCCACAGAGCAGACCCTGCTTGTCTTCAAGATCAGCCTCAAAAAGGAAACAACATCCCAATCCAGATAAAAACCAGAGTTCCCAAAGCCGACCTCCTGATTGCTGAGGAACAAAGGAACCCCCAGGGCAGGACTGATTACCTGTACTTGCAGCTGTAGACGTCCACCTGGCCTCCCAGGACAGACCCAGGGCTCTGCATGTGCACATCAACCACAGACAGCTGGTCTGCTCCCGTGGAATACTCCAGCACGACCACGTAGTGGCCGACCTGGGGAACCCGCAGCCGCAGGTGCAGCTCCACCTGTGAGAGAGCCCGAGCACATGGATGTGACATGTACTGCATGTGTTTACGTGAGCAATAGTGAAACCAGGGCTGAGCACACACCTGGGAACAGTGTATGTCATCCTAGTAGGAAATGTGGTTCTATGCGGAGGAATGCCAGATAAGACACAGGACAGGGGTGCCTGGGTGGCTCACTCGGTTGAGCTTCCAACTTCGGTTTAGGACATGATCACATGGCTTGGGACTTTGAGCCCCACATCATGTTCTCTGCTGTCAGCACAGAGCCTGCTTTGGATCCTCTGAGCCCCCTTCCCCCTCCCCTGCTCACACTCTCTTGCTCTCTCTCAAAAATAAATAAACTTAGAAAAATACAGGATGAATTTTTTATTAAAATATTTTATTTAATATTAAAAATGAAAAATACTAAATCTTTCATTAAATATAAAATTCAGATAAATAACATAACTATTGTTTATCTGTGATTCAAATTTAATGGTGCATTGGTATTTCTTTCTAAATCTGGCAACCCTACTTATGGGGGCTTCAGCTCCTTTTACCCACATATTTGCCTTATTTCTCAAGGCAAAAGACACTAACTTGAGGTAAAAGGCAATCTCCAATGAGTGATAGGAGGACAGAAGTATGCCTTGAGGCTCATTTGCTGTTCCTCAATTTTAAAAGGGAACTTTAAATTCTATGGATGCAGGTCATGTGAAGTGATGCATGCACCCCACTCCTGGGATAACAACTAATAATACTTTGGTTTTCATACTTCAAACATATGTGTGAAAAAGCACCCTTATGTACCCTTTTTTTAAAAAAAGGAAAGACTGTGCTCATAGTAGGCAATCATGGATGTTTTTGTACTGTCACAGCAGAGCTGAGTAGCTCAACAGAGCCCCTAATGGCTCAAAGAGCTGAAAATATTTACTATCTGGCCTTGTACCAAAACAAAAACAAAAACAAAAAAAAAACAAAAAACAACCCACTCCTGACATCACCTATCGGTTAGGAGCTTGGAGCACAGAACCATACTGTCACCAGCTGTGTGACTGTGAGCGAGTTACTTACCGCCCGTGTGCTCCAGTACCCTCCTGTGTACAAATGAGAGTAACAAGATACCACCTCTTAAGATTATTA
>NC_043713.1:46386816-46392295 GCF_006229205.1 Suricata suricatta
CCTGACATCACCTATCGGTTAGGAGCTTGGAGCACAGAACCATACTGTCACCAGCTGTGTGACTGTGAGCGAGTTACTTACCGCCCGTGTGCTCCAGTACCCTCCTGTGTACAAATGAGAGTAACAAGATACCACCTCTTAAGATTATTAAGAGGATTAAACTCTTAGAAGTGTAGTCGGCATGTCGAAAGCACTATGTAAACATTGACAATTATAACTGATTATTGCCTTTTGGCACAACTTGCTTTTTTTACTCAACAATATTTTCTCTGTCTATAGCAGTACATATGCATAAAGTCCATTTTCCTAATGGCCCCCCACCTTTCCATAGTATGAGTGTAGATTAATTTATTTAACTAATCCCCTATTGATGGGAACACTTACGGTGTCTCTAATTTTCCCTATTAACAGATAATGTTATATGATCATGTGTATGTATGCACATGTAGATAGATAGATATCTTTATGCTAGTATTTCTGTAAGATTCCTAGAAGTAGAATTGCTGCGTCAAAGTATATGTTTATATTGAATGTTGGAGCCAATACTGGAACTATATTCCACAGCAGTTTAACCCACTTCAGTCTGTAATCTCAGGCCCAGCCAGGCTTTACCACACTTAATTAAAATCCTGTCTCCCCCTGTCTTCAAGAAAGTCGTATCTACTGTTACCTCTGCACAGCCCTGAACCACACAACTAATACTTTCCACGGTGATTTTTCTATCACTTATATAACACAAAGACTTACCTCAGGGGAAAAAAAGTGGATTACCCACACCACTTTTCCACTCTGTTATGGAGTGAAATATGGGTCTGTGTGGGGAGGTTATTAGCAGCATTTCTCCCCTGGGCATCTCCAAACAACCGTTTCACCCCACCATAAAACACACACAAGCCAATGATGTATATTCACTTTTCTCCCAGAAGTTATTCCTGGCTGCCAGTTCTATCACAGCGTTCTATTATAAGTTTCTATTGTTCTTTCCACCCTGAGTCCTATGCATTGATTTTTTGGAAGATGTGTACGAAGGCTTTTGAATTCATCTAATGGTAAAGGTAGGTTTTGAGAAACTCAGATAAATAATAAATAATGGCAAACAGAAACTTTACTATTTGCTATTTGTTATCAGTTATTTACCTTAGTAAAAGGGAACTTTAACAGAACCAGTGTCAGACTGGAAGGATCTTTCTGGTTTTAAGGCATAGAACTGCCCTCACCTGGTGATTAGTGTTTCAAGATAAAGACATGAAAGGTGGGCATGTCAAATCTGAGGCTTACACAAAGGTAAGAGGGGTGATTAACATGTCTGATGTCAAAATGAGGATTCCAAATGAAATAGTCAATCTATATTTATTAATCACCTCCCCTATGCCAGCTCACCGGATGGGCATACAATGGAAAACATGACAGACCTGGTCTCTGCCTTCAGACAGACTATAATCAAATAATAAGGTAACTAGGCAAACACAATGTGAAATTACACAGATGATGAATATTCTGAGTAGGTTCTTAGAGGACTGCCTGAGCCAGTCAAGGAGACTAGAGAAGGGGGAAGATTTCCAGAAGAAGCAACAATTTGGTTGAGTGCTGGAGGACAAGGAAGAGACAGCCAGGCCCCAAGGGTGAGGGTTGGAAGAAAAGATTAAAGAAAACTCCCAAAGCATAAAACAAGATAAAGAGACTGTAAATGCTGATGAAAGAGAAAGAAATAAATTATCAAAAAAAAAATCAAGAAAGTTTTCCAGAATGATGGATAGAAGTTTCCAGGCTAAAAGGCTGAGAGCCGAGCACACTTGTGGAAACATTACCTCCATCAAGGCACACCTTTGTGAGATTTTAGAACACAAGAAATAAAGAAATTATCTCAAAAGCTTTAAGAAAGGAAAAGCAAGTTTCAATCAAAGCATTTGGGGAAGAGGCAAGATGGTGGAGAAGAAGGGAGCTCTGTCAACTTCATCTGCCCCATCTGAGAACATTACTCTTATCTGCAAGAGTGGGAGGAGCAAATACAGACTCCAGAAAGAAGACAACCTCAAAGATGACTGAGTAAGTGAGTGCAAACTGGGGAGATTGGAAAACGGGCCAGCCTGAGAGGTGCAGGGGAGGTGGGAGCCCCAGCCCAACACAGGGAAAGTGCGTGGAGCCCTTAGAGAGAAAGGAAAGAGAAAGAGAAACTGAACACACTCATAAGTACTGTCTCTAGAGAAGAGAGAATGAACTTAACCCGGGACCAAGAGAAAAACTCTCACCCCATGTATAACTGCTGAGCTCAGGGAGAGAAACCTGTCCCGTATAGCTGGTGAATTCTTCCTTGGGCTCAGGGGCATCGACACTGACCCAGGACGGGACTGGAAGGAAAAAACAGCTCCCCTCCCCCTGCTTGATCCCAGCTGGGAGACAGGCGGCAGCCTGTGGAGCACACCTGGTCTCCAGCAGCGGCAGGCAGCACAAATCCCTGGTGGCACCTGGAAAAACAGCCGCCACCCCTACAAGATCCTGGCAGGGAGATGGCGGTGGTGGGAGCTGCAGGAGTGCACCTCACCTCAGGCAGCTGCAACGCAAATCCAAACTAGTGCCAAGAGAAACAGCTCCCCCCACCACGAGATCCGGGTTAAGAAGCTGGCTGCCAAAGCGAGTACACCTCATCTGTGGTAGCATTAAAGTGCATGGACTAGGATTTTAAAGCGAGGCGGGCCTGGAAAATACAGCTTGGCTCCCAGGGATACAAGGAGATCAGTCTCATAAGAGTGACTTGAAGTGCTTAGTTTGAGTAGAGTGTGGGGCACTGCAACCACCAAGGTGGGGCCTCCGAGAGCAGCCCCCAAGGCCTACCTACACCAAACCAGGCCTATCCACATGGGGAGCTGCTGTTTTTTGTATTCATTTATTATTATTTTTTTTTTTACTCTTTTTAAAATTTTTTAAATTAAAAAAATTTTTCTTATTTTTACTCTTTATTTTCCTTTTTCCTTTTTCCTTCTTTTTTATTTCTCTCTTGCCATCCAGATATATCCTCCCTTATCTCATCCTTATCTCTCCCTTCAACTGGTTATACACTTTTAGATTGTCCATTATCCTTTCATGTCTCTGCCTCACTTTACTTTTTTCTTCTCTTCTTCTCTTTTCTTCTCTTTCCTCTCCCTTCCTTTTCTTTTCTTCCTTTCTCCTTTTAATTCGTTTGTTTGTTTGCGTGACTTGTCTGTGCATTTGTGTGCTTTTGTTCCTAGTTTGTTTGTCTGTCTGTCTTCCTTTTCAGGGCTACCCCCAAGAAACAAGCCAAAGTGCACATGACAGAGAGTCCCAAATATCACTGAGTAGAGAAATAAAATAACCAAAGGCACAACAAGAGAAACTGAGAGAAACCATTAAAAGAACACTTCCTGAAAAGACAGGCCCTGGACAGTCAATAAGCCTCCTTTAACAGAGCAATACTAACAGGTGCACAGTACAGAATGAGCATTTAAAACTGACAAGAGACAGAAAGCTAGCCAAAATGACAAAACGAATGAACTCTCCACTAAAGAAACTCCAGGAAGAAGTCACAGCCACAGAACTGCTCAAAATAGATCTAAGCAACATAACTGAACAAGAATTTAAAACAATTGTCATAAAATTAATCATTGGGCTTGAAAAAAGCATCAGAGAAGCTACTGATACAATGACTAGGGACTTTTGAAATAGCTGTGATGAGTTTAAAAAAAGGCTATAAATGAGGTGAATAATAAAATGGAGGTGGCCACCTCACAGATTGAAGAGGCAGAGAGAAGAATAGGTGAATTAGAAGACACAGTTATAGCAAAAGAGGAAGCCAAGAAAAAAAAGAGAAATTGATCCAGGAGCAGGAAAGGAGAATTCAAGACCTCAGTGATACAATCAAATGAAACAATATCCATATCATAGGAATTCCTGAAGAGGAAGAAAGAGAAAAAGGTCTGGAAGGGGTGCTAGATCAAATTATAACTGAGAATTTCCTGAATCTGGGGAAAGAAATAGACATTCAAATTCAAGAGGCACAAAGAACCCCCTTAAGATGTACTTGAATCGACCTTCGGCATGACATATCATAGTGACACTGGCAAAATGTAAAGATAAAGAGAGCATTCTGAAAGTAGCTAGGGATAAAAGAGCCCTAACGTACAAAGGAAACCTATCAGAGTGGTTACAGACCTATCTACAGATACTTGGCAGGCCAGGAAGGAATGGCAGGAAATCTTCCATGTGATAAACAGAAAAAAATATGCAGCCAGGAATCCTTTACCCAGCAAGCCTATCATTCAAAATAGAAGGAGAGATAAAGATGTTCCCAAAGAAACAAAAATTGAGAGAATTCATGACCACCAAACCAGCCCTACAAGAAATCCTAAGAGGGACTCTATGAGGGAAAGGTTGCAAAGAATACAAGGTACCAGAGACACCACTACAAACATGAATTCTACAGAGAATACAATGAATCCAAACCCACATTTTTCAATAGTAACACTGAATGTAAATGGACTGAATGCTCTAGTCAAATGACACAGGGTAGCAGAAAGGATAAGAAAACAAAATCCATCTATTTGCTGTCTACAAGAGGCTCGTTTTAGACCTGAAGACACCTTCAGATTGAAAGTAAAAGGATGGAGAAATATCTATCATGCGACTGGAAGACAAAAGAAAGCCAGGGTGGCCACACTTATATCAGACAAACTGGACATTAAAGTGAAGGCATTAACAAAAGATGAAGGATATTATATAATAATTACTGGGTCTCTATATCAGGAAGAACTAACAATTATAAACATCTATGCGCCAAATTCAGGAGCTCCCAAATACATAAAACAATTAATCACAAATGGAAACAGTATTATCGATAAGAATGTGCTAATTGCAGGGGACTTTAATACTACACTGACAGCCCTGAATAGATCAACCAGACAGAGAGTCACTAAAGAAACAATGGGCCTGAACAACACATTGGAACAGATGGAATTGATAGATATATTTAGAACTCTGCATCCTGAAGCTAGGGAATTCACTTTCTTCTCGAGTGCACATGGTACATTCTCCAAGATAGATCACATACTGGGGCATAAAGCAGCCCTCCATAAATATAAACAAATTGAGATCATACCATGCACACTTTCAAACTGAAACTTGAAATTAACCATAGGAAAAAGTCTGGAAAACCTCCAAATATGTGGAGGTTAAAAATCACCCTACTAAAGAATGATTGGGCCAATCAGGCAATTAGAGAAGAAATTAAAAAATATATGGACACAAATGAAAATGAAAATACAACAATCCAAACTCTCTGGGAGCAGCAAAGGCAGTCCTAAGAGGAAAGTTTATTGCAATCCAGGCCTATTTCAACAAACTAGAAAAGTGTAAATTCAAAATCTAATAGAGCACCTAATCAAACTAGAAGGGGAACAGCAAGAGCAACCCAAAGCCAGCAGAAGAAGAGAAATAATACAGATCAGGGCAGAAATAAACAATATGA
>NC_043713.1:46392395-46397395 GCF_006229205.1 Suricata suricatta
AAACTATATGCCAACAAACTGGACAACCTAGAAGAAATGGACAAATTCCTAAATGCACATGCACTACCAAAATTCAAATGGGAAGAGATAGAAAGCATGAATAGACTGATAACCAGTAAAGAAATTCAATCTGTTATCAAAAATCTCCCAACGACTAACAGCCCAGGGCCAGATGTCTTCCCAGGGGAATTCTACCAGACATTTAAAGAAGAGCTGATACCCATTTGTCTCAAACTATTCCAAAAAATAGAAATAGAAGGAAAACTTTCAAACTCATTCTTCAAAGCCAGCATCACCTTGATACCCAAACCAGACAGAGACCCAGCAAAAAAAGAAAATGACAGACCAATATGCTTAATGAATATAGATGCAAAAATACTCAACAAGATACTGGCAAATCTAATTCAGCAGCACATAAAAAGAATTATCCATCATGATAAGTAGGATTCATTCCTGGATTATAGGGCTGGTTCAATATTCACAAATCCATCAATGTGATACATCATGTTAGCAAAAGAAAAGATAAAAATGATATGATCCTGTCGATAGATGCAGAAAAAGCACTTGACAAAACACAGCACCCTTTCTCAATAAAAACACTTGAGAAAATCGGAAAAGAAGGAACTTACTTAAACATTATAAAAGCAGTTTATGAAAAGCCCACAGCTAATATCATTCCCAATGGGGAAAAACGGAGAGCTTTCCCCCTGAGATCAGGAACATGACAGGGGTGTCCACTCTCACCCTGTTGTTTAACATAGTGCTGGAAGTGGTAGCATCTGTAATCAGACAACAAAAGTAAATAAAAGGCATCAGAATAGGCAAAGAAGAAGTCAAACTTTCACTTTTTGCAGATGACATGATACGCTACATGGAAAACCTGATCGACTCCACCAGAAGCCTTCTAGAACTGATCAATGAATTCAGTAAAGTTGCAGGGTACAAAATCAACGAACAGAAATGTGTTGCATTTCTATACACCAATAATGAGGCAACAGAAAGAGAAATCAAGAAACTGGTCTCATTCACAATTGCATGAAAAATCATAAAATACCTAGGAATAAACCTAACCAAGGATGTAAAAGACCTATATGATGAAAACTATCGAAAACTTATGAAGGAAATTAAAGAAGACACCAAGAAATTAAAAAACATTCCATGCTCATGGATCAGCAAAATAAACATTGTGAAAATGTCATTATTACCCAAAGCAATCTACACATTCAATGCCATCCCCATCAAAATTACACCAACATTCTTCTCAAAGCTAGAACAAACTATCCTAAAATTTGTATGGAACCACAAAAGACCCCAAATAGCCAAAGTAATATTGAAGAAGAAAACCAAAACGGGAGGCATCACAATCCCAGATTTAATCCTGTACTATAAAGCTGTCATCATCAAGACAGTATGGTATTGGCACAAAAACAGACACATAGACCAATGGAATAGAATAGAGAACCCAGAACTGGACCCACAAGTGTATGGCCAATTAATCTTTGACAAAACAGGAAAGAGTATCCAATGGAAAAAAGACTGCCTCTTTAGCAGGTGGTGCTTGGAGAACTGGACAGCAATATGCAGAAGGATGAAACTAGATCACTTTCTTACACCACACACAAAATGGATAAAGGACCTGAATATGAGACAGAAAAGCATCAAAACCCTAGAGGAGAAAGCAGGAAATAGCCTCCTTGACCTCAATTGCAGCAATTTCCTACTCGACACATCCCCAAAGACAAGGGCAATAAAAGCAAAAATGAACTACTGGGACCTCATGAAGATAAACATCTTCTGCACTGCAAAAGAAACAATCAAGAAAACTAACAGGTAACCAATGGAATGGGAAAAGATAGTTGCAAATGACATATCAGATAAAGAGCTAGTATCCAAAATCTACAAGGAACTCACCAAATTCCACACCCGAAAAATGAGTAACCCAGTGAAGAAATGGGCAGAAGACTTGAACAGACACTTCTCCAAAGAGGACATCCAGATGGCCAACAGGCACATGAAATGATGCTCGGCATCACTCAGCATCAAGGAAATACAAATCAAAACCACACTGAGATACTACTTCATGCCAGTGAGAGTGGCTAAAATGAACAAATCAAGAGACTATGGATGCTGGCAAGGATACGGAGAAACAGGCACCCACCTACACTGTTGGTGGGAATGTAAACTGGTACAGCAACTCTGGAAAGCAGTGTAGAAGTTCCTCAAAAAACTCTCAGTAGAACTCCCCTATGACCCAAAAATAGCACTGCTAGGGATTTGCCCAAGGGATACAGAAGTGCTGACGCATAGGGGCACATGTACCCCAATGTTCACAGTGGCACTTTCTACAATAGCCAAATCATGGAAAGAGCCTAACTGTCCATCACCTGATGAATGGATCAAGAAGATGTGGTATATATATACAATAGAGTACTACATGGCAATGAGAAAGAATGAAATCTGGCCATTGTAGCAACGTGGATGGACCTCGAGGGTGTCATGCTAAGTGAAATAAGTCAGGCGGAGAAGAACAGATACCATATGTTTGCACTCATAGGTCTAACAGGAGAAACCTATCAGAGGACCTTAGGGAGGGGAAGGGGAAAAGAGAGTTGGGGAGAGATAGGGAGGGATGCAAATCATGAGAGACTCTTGAATACTGAAAATGAACCTAGGGCTGAAGGGGGAGGGGAGGGTGGAAGGGGGTGGTGGAAATGGAGGAGGGCACTTGTGGGGAAAAGCACTGTTATATGGAAATCAATTTGACAATAAACTATTTTAAAAAAGCATTTGGGAATCACAATGTCACTTCTCAAGATCAGGACTTGAAAGCTAGAAACCAGTGAGGAAATGTCATCAAATCTAAAGAGAAATTATTTCTAATATAAAATTCTATTTCTAGGGTGCCTGAGTGGCTCAGTCAGTTAAGCGCCTGATTCTTGATTTCAGCTCAGGTCATGATCTTGTGGTCATGAGTTCGAGTACTGCATTGGGCTCTGCATTGGGCATAGAGCCTGCTTAAGATTCTCTTTTTCTCTCTCCCTCTTCCCCTCCCCTACTTGTGTGCCCTCTCTCTCTCTCTCTCTCTCTCAAACAAACAAACAACACAATAAAAAATAATAAAAGTAAAATTCTATATCTAATCAAAGTAAAAAATCAAGATTGAGTGTAGAATAGTTTCAGATATGCAAGGTCTCAAAAGGAAAAAAAAAAAAAGGACCTCCTCTATATCTGTGTGGCCTTTCTCAGGAAGCCACTGGAGGATAGAATCTACCAAAATGAGGAAGAAGAAGAAGAAAGGAAGTTCCAATAGTTTAAAAAAAAAAAAAAGACCCAATACAATGAAGATAATAAAGAGATTATCTAGGATGTCACAATGAAATATTTCAGAAAATGTCTGTGCCTTCCATCCAGAGACTATGTCGAGAGTAAAAAAGAGAGATGGAAGATTCCAGAAGAAAGATCTCTAAGAACAAATGGAAAAGAGAAGGAAAAAAAAGAAAGAAAAAGAAAGAAAGGAAGAAAGGAGAGAGGAAGGGACAGTATGTGGTATATTTGAACTGAGATGAAACTTACAATCTATCTGATAGTATGGGGAAGAGGGTAACAATAAAATTTCTAACAGCAACAATAATTTAGAAGTTGGTTTTCAATGGGTAAATAATCATTCTAAAATCTGTGTCATGTAAAATAAAAGATCAGAATTAGTGAATAACTTTAGACTTTGTTGGAAAATATATACTTAAGAATTTATGTTAAAATATTAAAGGTAATCGCTAAAATACCAGAAAACAATCTATACCTACCAAACAAGCAGAAAAATGGGAAAAATTGTCTCAATCAAACAGAAGTAGAGGATGCCTACCTGGTTCAATAGAGCATGCAATTCTTAATCTCAGGGCTGTGAGTTTAAGCCCCATGCTGGGCCTAGGACATGAAAGAAAAAGGAAAAGGAAAAGGAAAAGGAAAAGGAAAGAAAGAAAGGGAGAGAGAGAGAGAGAAAGGAAGAAAGAAGGAAAGAAAGCAAGAAAGCAAGCAAGCAAGCAAGGAAGGAAGGAAGAAAGAAAGGAAGGAAGAAAGAAAGAGAGAGAGAGAAAGAAAGAAAGAGAGAAAGAAAGAAAAAAAGAAAAAAATGAACTAGGAAAATTATTTTTAAGAAAGCAAATAAAAAGCTAGTAAAATAATTAAGATGATAAAAATAAGTCCAAATATGTCTGAAGTCACAAAAATAAATAAAAGTGGATTAAAATCTCATTGCAAAACAGAGATGATCAAATTGAAATATAAAAAATATAGCCATGGGGGCGCCTGGGTCGCTCAGTCGGTTGAGCATCTGACTTCAGCTCAGGTCTTGATCTCATGGTTCATGAGTTTGAGGCCTGCACTGGGCTCTGTGCTGACAGCTCAGAGCTTGGAGCCTGCTTCAGATTCTGGATCTCCCTCTCTCTTTCTGCCCCTCCCCGACTCATGCTCTGTCTCTCTCTGCCTCCCAAAAATAAAGAAATGTAATTAAAAAAAATTTTTTAATATAGCTATGAATTTGTATACCAGAGACAAAGCCTTGCCTGGTGTACAACAGGTGTGGTCTGAATCTAAAAAATGAGTTGTCCATATTCTCTTTCTCAGAAAGACTAAAGAAGGGAGACTAAATGGTAGTTAGCAGCAGAGCTAGGAGTTAACAAAGAAATAGGAGCAGCCTTCACAGTATGTGCGTGAGACAAAGAGCTATGAGTAAACAAAGGAGGTCATTCAATAGAAGGAGAGGTGAACAGAAAAACACACAGAGAGAAGGCTCTCTTCTCTGAGAACCAGGTAGCTCTGTCCCTCTCAGATTCTGGAAGACCTGAATGTACTCCGTTCCTGCCATTTAATCCTTCTAGACCTCTCTGTACCCTGGAAAAAGAAAAACCCTTCATAGGAGTTAGACTTAGTGGGTTGCTCTTCCTTTCTGCCCATGGTTCTGACTAGACCACATAATAGCAGTATGGTTAATGGTTACTGAG
>NC_043713.1:46399088-46400276 GCF_006229205.1 Suricata suricatta
CATTCACCCTGAGATGCTTATCTCCAATGCTTGAAGCACCTGTGGGATGTTGCTTTGTGGGTTTTGGCGAGTCAGGGGGCAGAGCGAAGCAGCTGTGGGGAGTTTAACATAGCGGGCTTCACCTGGTTATTATTAACTTAGCTGGTATGCTTGACGGATTTATTACTAACGAAGGGCCACCATCACATGAGTAATTGTCCTTTTGGTCTTAATTTCCTAGGACTACCTGGTGCTGCTGCCCAGAGACTACTATGAGGCATCCTTGCTGCAACTGCCAGTCACACAGCCGTGTGCCGACTTGGGACCTCCCCAGGAGAAGTTAGTATGGGCAGTGGTGCGTCCTCGGGGTCCTCTAAATTAGGAGCCTGTGGTGCAAGGATTTGAGATAGGCCTCAGCATCACAACTTCAGCAAGATGCTCTGGATAATTCTTTAATTGTGGTTTTTGTCTGAGGCTTAAAATAGAATCTGAGTTCATGGACCTTTCCTTTTTTCCCTACTTCATGCAGATGAAAATTTGCCATCCGATTCCTATCGGAGGCATTTGGTAGGAGTTTGTTGAAGGAATGATGAATGAATGGAATTGGATAAGAGTCCTTTGGGGATGCATTTTGATATTGTGTTTTGTTCTCAGTTGTAACTGTAGTATTTTGTTGTTGAAGTTGCTTGCTTTACCAGCATTTGCCAGTGACCCGATTCCCCTGTGCCCTGGCTTGTGAGGCCAGACACTTCCTGCGCGACGGAGAGCCAAGACCCTTGGCAGTGAGGCGGCCCACCCCCGCACACCCGGTCATGGCGGACCTCAGTGGGAGAGAGGTAGGGCAGCCTTTTATGTACTGTCAAAGCTATTACTCTCTCCCTATCTGTGTCGGCTGAAAACCCTTGGCCACAGTTGCGCCTCAAATTGAGGGGAACCTGGGAGGATTTCTCAGACATGTTAATTACAGGTATCCTGAGCTCGCCGATTCACACTAAGCTGGCGGCACACCACACAGAGCATAGTGAGGTCAGTCTCTGCGCACTTCGTAGACATGGCAGGGAACATGGGCAGCCACAGAATCCTCTCCTTCTTACTCCCTCGACTTATAAGGATGCATCCTGCTCTACCTGATTCAGGGCGAGATCTTTCTAAAAGGCCTCCAGAAACGACACAGCTTACCCTAAAAGGATGCAGTGCTCACAGACTGTT
>NC_043713.1:46400376-46403171 GCF_006229205.1 Suricata suricatta
AAGTCACGGCGGCAGTGGTGATGCTCCTGAGTTGTGTCAACCAGGTTGTGGAGCTGAATGATGGTGAATAACATGAAGAACTAGTGCACTTGCTTTATCTTATACTGCTACTTTGGCACTGATCTCCTCACATGATAAGTTTGTGAACCAGTGAGGGTGGAAGAGGAAACAGAGCTGAGAGGTTTAGCAAATGACCTGAGTGCACAGCTGGTCTTTATAGACAAGTTGGAGTCTTCAGACTCCTAACTCTTCTAATAGACCCAATGCCACCTATATGACAATTTCATCAGCACTTTGCCCTCAGTTAAATGCAACAGGTAGGGTACATTGTGGCCTGTTGTGCCTTGCTCTGGGGCCCCTTTCCTAAGCCCCCACATCTGAGTCAGGGGCCTTGGTTGTGGATTCCCGTGGCAACCTAGGCCTCCTCCCAAGCACCACTGTCTATGCTGTACCAAATTCTCCCGTTTTATCTTCTGTAATCCCTCACCTTTCCCATCCCACCATTGGTGAGCCAAGGCCATGCTGGCTGTGTGTACTGCCACATGCCCAGGACCTAGATCTAGGGGATGTTTGTAGAAAGAATGCAAATGGGGGTGCCTGGGTGGCTCAGTGGGTTAAGTGTCCATCTTCAGTTCAGGTCATGATCTTATAGTTCGTGAATTTGAGCCCTGCATCAGGCTCTGTGCTGACAGCTCAGAGCCTGGAGCCTGTTTCAGATTCTGTGTCTTGCTGTCTCTCTGCCCCTCCCCTGCTCATGTGTCTCTCTCATAAATAAATAAACTTAAAAAAAAACAAAAAAATCAAAAGAATAAAGTAATATCTAATGTAATGTGTTAACATTTATGTGCAATGAAATTTTCTAAGTAGTTTATATGTATTAACATACTTAATCACCTAACAAATTTAAAAAGTACTCATAATCCCAGGATACATAATCACCATTAACAACTTAGTATCTTCTGGTCTGTTTTATATGTATGTGATGTAAACATAAAATTAAAAAGAATAAAATCAAGGGGTGTCTGGGTGGCTCAGCCAGTTAAGTGTCTGACTTCAGCTCAGGTCATGATCTCACAGTTTGTGAGTTCAGGCGATGCACTGGGCTAGAGCCTGCTACGAATTCTGTGTCTCCCTCTCTCTCTGCCCCTCCCCTGCTCTCACTCTCTCTCTCTGTCTCTGTCTCAAAAATAATAAACATTAAAAAAATAAAATAAAATCAGTAAATCTGATCAGTAAGTATGCTCAGTAACCATCTTAAACTTCTGATCTAAAGAGCTGAAAATCCAAAATCATAACAGTGATTGCTAGACCAGTGCCTTGGGCAATTCTTTTTATTTCTGGTAGGTGGTGCTCAAAGCAAAGAAGTCCTCTTCCTGCCAAGTAAGGAGCCAGCCTTTGTCACCGTCCCAGGAAACGGTTTGGCAGACCCATTTTCAATTGCACCCGGGACATGGATTGCTTGTATTCAAGCAGAGGAGGTCCTCCTGGTAAGAGTCCTCCTGAGGGGGTAGTCCTATGGGATTCTTCCCCCCTTAGAGATGGTCCAATCCACTGTGACCCACAGGGACCATAAGATATCAAAATCCACCTCCCTTTTATACATAGGACACTATGGTGACCTTTGCCCTCAAATAACTTAGGAGCCAGCTTAAAATATCTGTTCTATTCTTCAGCCAGCCTCTCTCAGACAAAAAGCCCCAACAACTATAACTCATAATGACTCAGAGTTGTCAGAATAAATGCAGAACCTTAATGTACATTATGTCCCCACCTTTCACAAGCTTCTTTTGGATTTTTCATCATGAATCAGAAGTACCTCTAAAGAAAATCAGTCTCTCCAGGAATTGTGCAGAATGAATCAGAAGAAGCTAGAGGAAGGGAAGAAGATCCTAATATCAGTGAAGTTCTTGGTGGTGGAAAGAGAAGGGAGAATCAGTGCTTCTCCAACATTCCCTGCCTTCTTCTACCTGGAACGTAGGCAGAAGCCACACCAAACAGATTGCCTTGGACAAAGAACCCTGCATCAAGGGAGAAGCTCTGTACTCACGCTCTACTAGGGTAGCCCGGGAGCCATGGGGAGTAAAGATGTCTGCTTTAGCTTGTAGAAAGTGTTTTGAAACTTAAGTCTTCAGCAAAAGCTTGGCTTCAGGCGCACAGAGCAGAAAACATCAAGCTTTTCCTTCTGACCCAATCCTGTTGATTGGCTATATTAGCTAATCTTAGGCAAGTTCTTTAACTCCAAGCCTGCCTCATTTGCTTCTTCCCTGTAATAGGAACCATGTTTATCCATATAGGTCCTTTCCAAATCTTGGAATTTATAAGCATCAGATAAGGATTTATGTTCTGCATTCAATCCCTGTTATTCTTGCATCTTCTTGGTAGAAAGCTTTGTTGCTTTACCAAAGTTTTAGAATTTTTCATAGATGTTAGAAATGAGGACAAGGAAAATCCCATTGATGCCAACACAGTACAAATGCCAGTACAAAGTTGAATTAATGGAAAGAAGCTCATTATGTTACTTCATGGGCATGGAAGATACTTAATGACATTATTTGGTGTAGTTGTGTAGTAACACATATGTATGCATCATGTGATGATCCTATTTGTTCTACAGATATTTTACTGACCACCTACTATCAACCTTTACTATTCTAGGATCTATGGGACCATAACATAATGAGGAGCTATGGTCCCAACCTAAGAAGACTTAGTAAGAGAACAATAATCACTGTTCAAATAAAGACTTACTGGGGTAGTGAGATCCCCTTGGTAGACCAGTGAGCCCCCTGGGCCAC
>NC_043713.1:46403271-46413458 GCF_006229205.1 Suricata suricatta
ACAGTGCTGAGATCTGTGCCCTGACTGATTTTCTTCTGTCCTCAGGTATCCCTTAACCCTCAGTGACGTGTCTATGTTTCTCTCTGGAATTCTCTTGTGCTTCATGCTTTATCGCATTCAGCTTAAAGATTCCTACACTCACCCATTTCTCCTTGGACTATTTGGTTTACCTGAAAGAATGGGAAAATTTAGGGGACTCAACCACAGAGGTGACACCCACTCTATCGTGAACGAGTTGTAACTTAGCTTTGTCCTGTGGTGATATCGTAGACCGTGGGGTTGAACCAAGACACACAGGCTGTTACATCAATTTTTAAAAGACAGTTAATAATAAACTTAACAGCAACATTTAAATAAGCAGAATGATTAGAGATTGAAAAGGTAGCAAAGGACAGGGCACTACCCTCATCAGACTATGCATCAGACTTCATCCTTTCTCAGGAGGTAACTTTGTGAAAACTGGAGAAAATGCTTCACTAATTCATCATTTCTTAATCCAAAAGAGGCTTGAAAATTTGCCTACCTGCCTCAGCCCAGGATGGATAAATAGTCACCCGGCCAGATACAGCTTCAGTTCCAGGGTTAATATATTTCAGAATAACATGAAACAAGGCAGCATTTGACTTCCCCACATTCAACATGATCCTTACTTGATTCTGAAAAATACCGAAAAGCCATAAAGTATAGAACTGGTTAAAAGAAACGGTAGCCAAACAGTGACTTGACTCCATTCAAGTTTCACTACTGGGCTTGTAGTGTATACACACACCCACATACTCTGTTTCTCTCTCACACACATACTCTCACTTAACTAAGTGTGTGGAAGATGGAAATAAGCAGGCCTAACAATAAATGAAAATCACTTACATTTCAAGTTACAGTGAAAACCCAGGAACTGAGTTCTTCTTTTGACCCATTTGGAATCAGGCAGACAGAGCAGAATGTTAGCAGGACTAGTTTAAGGAAAATAAACTAGTCCTGCTAACAAGCGGAAGAGAAGGAAAGAACAGGATTATTTAACACAATTCCCCCCTGTAGAGAGACTACTCCAGGGGCCAGTTCACATACATAAATTTCTAAATGGTCACAGAAACTGACGTTGACCAAACAAAGGTTAAAATACTCCAAACACATTAGTGCTAAAATCTGGATGTGACTAAAATATGCTTAAATCATATAAAACTGATTTCAATCTTTATCCAAAAAGAATGTGAGCTTTTTATTTTTTAATTGGTTTTTTTTCATCATGACAAGTGTACTCTTTAACATCCATCACCTATTTCCTCCAGCCCCCTACTCACCTCCCTTCTGGTAACCATCAGTTTGTTTTCTACAGTTAGGAGTCTGTTTTGTGCTTTGTCTCTATTTCCATTATTTTTTTTTGCCTTTGCTTGCTTGTTTTGCTTCCTAAATTCAACATATGAGTGAAATTCTACAATATTTGTCTCTCTCTGACTTATTTCACTTAATATTATACTCTCTAGTTCCATCTATATTGTTGTAAATGCAAGATTTCATTATTTTTTATGGCTGAATAATACTCCATTCCAGTAACAAAAGGGACAATCCAACAAGATGATATATAACAATTGTAAATATTTATGCACATAACATGGAAATACCCAAAGAAATAAAACAGTAAATAACAAACATAAAAAAATAATAAACAATAATACAATAATAGTAGGGGACTTTAAGACCCCCTTACATCAATGGACAGATCATCCAAAGAGAAAATCAACAAGGAAACAGTGGCTTTGAATGACACTCTGGACCAGATGGACTTAATAGATATATTCAGAATACACAGATATATTCAGCAGAATACACATTCTTTTTGAGTGTATGTATAGCAGTCTCTAAAATCAATCATATATTAGACCACAAAATAAGTCTCAAAAAATTAAAAAGATAGAAGTTATACCATGCATCTTTTCCAACCACAAAACGCTGAAACTAGAAATCAACCACAAGAAAAAAATTTGGAAAGAGCACAAACACATGAAGGCTAAAGAATATGCTTCTAAACACTGAATGGATCAATCAAGAAATCAAAAAAGCAGGACACCTGGGTGGGTCAGTCTGTTGAGCATCCAACTCTTGATTTCAGCTCAGGTCATGATCTTAAGGTTCATGGGACCAAGGCCCACATTAAGCTCCACTCTGTCCATGCAGAGCCTGCTTAGGATTCTTTCTCTCCCTCTCTCTCTGCCCCTCCCCTGCTCATTCAAAGAAGAAATAAAATATTACATGGAGACAAATAAAAATGAAAACACAGGTCCAAAATCTTTCAGATGCAGCAAAAGCTGTTCTAAGAGGAAAGTTTATAGCAACACAAGCCTACATCAAGAAGCAAGAAAAATCTCATATAAGCAACCTAACCTTTATCTCAAGACACTAAAATAAGAACAAACTAAACTCAAACCCAGAAAAAGAAAGGAAATAATAAAAATTAGAGCAGAAACAAGTGATGCAGAAACTAAAATAATAATAAAGCAGATGAATGAAACCAGGAGTTGGTTTTTAGAAAAGATCAACAAATTTGATAAATTTCTAACCAGACTTGTAAAAAGAGGAGGCAGATAACCAGGTGCAAATGAACAAAACCACTAATGAAAGAGGAGAAATAACCAACACCACAAAAATACAAACAATTGTAACAGACTATTATAAAAAACTATATGCCAACAAATTGGAAAACCAAGAAGAAATGGATAAATTCCTAGAAACATATAGCCTACCAAAACAAAAATATGAAGAAAGAGAAAATTTGAACAGATCAATTACCAAGAAAGAATTGAATCAGTAATAATAATAATTTTTTTAAATCCCAAAAAACAAAATTCTGGGACCAGACAGCTTCATAGGTGAATTCTACCAAACATTTAAAGAAGAGTTAATATTTATTCTTCTCAAACTATTCCAAAAAATAGAAGAGGAAGGAAAACTTCCAAATTTATTCTATGAGGCCAGTATCAACCTGCTATCAAAACCATATAAAGACACTACAAAAAAAAAAAAAAAAGAGAACAACAGGCCAATATGTCTGATGAACACAGACGTAAAAATCTTCAACAAAATATTAGTGAACAGAATCCAATAAAACATTAAAATAATCAGTTACCATGATCAAGTGGGATTTATTCCTGGGAAGAAATTCTGCTTTAATATTTGCAGATATAATCAATGTGACATGTCACATTAGTAAGGGAAGAGATAAAAACCATTAAGTCACTTCAACAGATGCAAAAAAATGCATTTTAAAAGTACAACATCCATTCATGATAAAAACAAACCCTCTGCAAAGTAGATACATATAATAAAGGCCTTATATGAAAAATGCACAACCAACATCATACTCAATAATGAAAAATGGAGACCTTTTCCTCTAAGGTCAGAACAAGACAAAGATGTCCACTCTCACCACTTTTATTCAACACAGCACTGGAGGTCCTAGCCACAGCAGACAGACCACAGAAAGAAAGAAAAGGTATCCAAATTGGTAAGGAAGCAGTAAAACTCTCATAATCTGCAAATGACAAGGTACTATATATAGACAACCCTAAAGACTCCACTGAATGGGGCTTTTTAACTTGACAGAGTCCATCTCTAAGTGTCAGTTCCATGTTGGAAAATAAAAATGCAAATATGTATAAGGAATAAGTTAGCAGGGATTTCATGGACACCCTCAAGGTCTGCAGACTTAAATACTGAAAGAAATCCATCATTTGAAATCCATTTCTTTATGCTAACTAGTTATTCTTTCAAACTGTAAACACCTATGAGAAGGTATCCATCCTGGTTGAACTTTCAGTCATTCACAACTTGTTATGATTTAATGGAGTCTATTGTTTTTTTTCTGAATAATGAAGATCAGGAAGGAGTTAAAGAAACTGAATTGCTTTACTTGGAGAAGGAGAAAACAGAGAGGTGTCGGATCCTAGGTACTGTTTGAGAAAGCAGCCTGACAGGGGACCCTGGTGAGGAATGAGCAACATTAGAACCATTAGTGGCTCCAAGAGAACTGTGAACCCGTCCCTGTTTCTCTAAGGGGTGAATTACATAAATATAACAGGTATTAGTTCTGGATCTACTAAAGGACAAATACTGGGTAATCATGGTCATCAATTTACCTCTTTTGTTATGAATTTCTCCACTGAGAAACATGGTTTAAAGAGACCAACCTTGAGAAATTCTGAGAACAAAACTTCTCAATGACTATAAATTATTAGTTATAAATATTGTATAAGTTCTAAAGGTAACAAGAATATGTGTAAATTCCTTAATTATTCCAACACAAAGCCAAGAGAGATGGATACAGAAGAGGAGAATGAAGGAAAGGAGAAATACAGGAAAGAAAATTTAAGAAGATCTAATAAATTCCTCATTAATTTTAGTTTTTATTCATATAGTAATTCAGAGTTTAAAAAAAACAAAAAGAAAAAAGCACTGCTCAAATATTAACAACGCACACATTGAAATTATTTAATTCAACTCATTTTTAATCTTCACAAATGGCTTTAAAGGTAACTGTCTCTTGTGTTAAAATATAGATTAATCTCATTTGGGAAACAACTTCTTATAAAAAGTCTCCAGAGATACCAGTTTTTTTTTTTTAATCCTTTCTTTGTCTGATTTGGTAACCAAATTAATTTCACAATAAACTGTGAAACTTATACAAGTACTTTTGAGTTGAAATCCAATCCTACCCCAAGCCCTGTCATTAGTCTGGAGAAAAGAATCCTGGAGTCAGTTTTGGGGATAGTTCACTTTTGGGGGGCCTCACTGACAGTGTTGTGGTAACTATGTGCGCTGTCCTGCCACGAAGCAATTTCTTAGAGGCTACACACCTGTACAGAGGTCATCTGAGCGTACCCTCTCCAGCTAAACTCAGGGAACTCCAGGGGATCAAATCCAAACCGAAGTTCTCTTCCGTTAGGTACAGTGCCATCTTCAATCTCATACTTCATGTGATGCAAATCAGGGAAATAGTAGTTGTTTTCGGGTCTTTTGTAAATAAAAAGTAAACATGGATACAGCAAGTTAGGTCCATTGATGATCCAAATATTCTTTAATCTCAGTGGCTCTGCCAAAAGAACTCCCACCAAATTGGAAAGTACAACAAATAGGAACAAATGAAAGAGCCACCACCTGCTTTTTCTTTAAATTATTGCTTGCAGGGGTGCCTGGGTGGCTTAGTTGGTTAAGCGTCCAACGTTGGCTCAGATCATGATCTCACAGTTTGTGGGTTCGAGCCCCATGTCTGCTGACAGTTGGCTCAGAGCCTGGGGCCTGTCTTTGGAATCTGTGTCTCCCTCTCCCTCTGACCCTCCCCTGATCTCACTGTCTCTCACTCTCAAAAATAAAAATAAAACATTTAAATTGTTGCTTTCATTCTTATAAACCTTCACATAAAACACACTCAACACATCATTCTAAACAGTAAAATGAGAAAATCATTTAGCACAACCCACAGTGGTAGTAGCCTTTAGTATGTCCTAAATGGTTCCAACAATTTAGTGAAGTCAAATTAGGTTATTTACTATAAATTCATTCAATCATTTATATACTCATATTCACTTATTACACAAATATTAACATATACATACCAAGCAGTATTGTTAAGTACCATATATACAATAGTGAATGTGACATAAAATATTTCATATGCTAAGTTTATAAGTTAGATATATTTTTCTCTATAAATATTTTTTCAATCATTAGAATGACTTTTTTATGCCTTGTTCTTCCTTAAATTATAAGTCTATAAATGGATTCCTTTCAAGAGTCAATCATAGAGAAGGATCAAAAATACTTCAATACTAGGGCATCTGGATGGCTCAGTCGGTTAAGTGTCTGACTTTGGCTTAGGTCATGATCTCACGGTTCATTAGTTAGAGCCCCACATCAGACTCTGTGCTCATAGCTCAGAGCTATGTTTCAGATTCTGTGTTTCCCTCTGTCTCTGTCTCCCCAATTCATGGTCTGTCTCTGTCTCTCTCTCAAAAATAAATAATAACATTAAAAAAAATAAAAGTATTTCACCACTTACTTGACATTTCATATTCAAACTATTTGAAGTTCTTCAAAATGGCACATTTTGACAATCCAATCACAAACTGAGAGCAGTTAGTGGATTTAAAGCCATAACAATCAATTAGTCAAAGAAAATAAAAGGTCATGGTCCTATATTGCAAATAGAATACAGATGCTTACAATTTTTCTGGAAGTGATATACAAAGCTCCTTAAAAATGTTTATACCAATTGACACAGTAATTCTAATTCCAGGAATATATTCTAAAGAATGAAAATATTCTAACATGTATATAACACTGTCAAAGAGTTAACATAAGAGAATGTTTATTATAGTGGAAGCATAGAAGCAATGTAAATGTACAATTATGAAATAATTAAGTAAATTATGAAATATTATATAACCATTAATATTTGAAAGACTAATGATAATGGAAAATGCAATCATGTGAAGAAATAGATACAAACTATATGAAGAAAATATAATACTAATTTGTATTCATAGAAAAAGCCTAGGGGTGCCTGGGTAGCTCAGCTAAGCTTCCAACTTTGGCTCAAGTCCTGATCTTGCAGTTCATGAGTTCGAGCCCTGCGTCAAGCTCTGTGCTAAGAGCTCAGAGCCTGGAGCCTGCTTTAGATTCTGCATATCTCTCTCTGTCTCTCTCTGCCCCTCTCCCACTCATGCTCTGCCTGTCTCTCTTTCTCTCAAAAAACTAAAAAATAAACATTAAAAAAGAAAAAGCCTAGAAAAAATAAACAAAAAATATCAAAAGGGGTTATCTCTGGGTGATGGAATGAAGATATTTTTCTTTGCCTTTCACTTTTAGGTACTTATTAAAACTTTACAACAAACATATTACATTTGTTATCACAAAAGTTATTTAGAAAACAAAGTGAATGTGAAAGCTTTCTAAACTAGTAAGAAAAATAAAAAAATGTTCAGGTGATATCATAAACAAACGTTTGGGAAGAACTTAGTACAACAGGACAAAAGATATACCAACCCAGAGAGAAGGTAGTATGGTTTAATGCTGGTTTGCTATCCTTTTGTCCTAGTTACAATTTACCACTAAATCTAAGGACACGTGCTAAATTTCATGTGTGTATTGGTTGTGATGTAAAAACAAATCAACATTTTTGCTTCAGGATGGATAATTTAAATACTATTAAAGTTGCATTATTTCTACCTGAAAATTAGCCAATTGCCTACATAGTTGGAAGGAAAAAGAACTTACACTGGTATAGTTAGGGGGAAGGCTCACTTTATCAACAGGAAGGTGAAAAGAGATAAAACATGGGTGGGGCATGTTTCCAAACCTATTTATAAAATTCCTCTGGTCCATCATGTGCTTCGTTAGTCTGAAGGGAAACAAATCCACAGATGTGTTCTCTTTCACATACTTTTTATTATGCAGCCCGGTAGTGGCTGCCATTTAGAAATGACTGAAGAAAGCTCAGCTGAGTTGCTTTGACTTTAGAATTCAAATGCTGGAAACATGAAGGGAAAGGAGAGAAACACCATACCAACTAAATACAGATAATTTACCTTAATTTCACCACACTAAATTAGAGATAATTTACTTAACTACACTAAAGATTTCTTTACTAGTCTGTTGATAAAGCAGAGTATTAAAGATATATGCAATTTAGAAGTTGCATTTCACAGATTATCCGTAATATAATTAAAAGCCAGAATATTAAAAATTAGTTTTTTCTTCCCTCCATTGATAGAAAATTATGAATGGATCATGGTTTTTTACATTCCACCTTAAAATAACAGCATATACAGTCTTTTCAAGGGCACAAGGAATATTCTCCAGAATAGATCAACTTTTGGGCCACAAAACAAGTCTCAAATTAAAACTGAAATCACACCATGTATCTTTTCTGACCACAACACTATGAAACTAGAAATCAACCATAAGAAAAAATCTGGAAAGAACACAAATACATGGTGGTTAAATAATATGCTTCTAAACAAGGAATGGGTCATTCAAGGAATCAAAGAGAAAATAACAAAAAATACATGGAGACAAATGAAAACGCAAAGGTCCAATATCCTTGGGATGCAGCAAAAACTGTTCTAAGAGGGAAGTTTACTGCAACACAGGTCTACCTCAGGAAGCAAGAAAAATCTCTCATAAACAACTGAACATTTACACCTAAAGAAGCTAGAAAAAGAAGCACAAACAAAACCCAAGTCCAGCAAAAGGAAGAAAATCATAAAGAACAGAGCAGAAATAAATAAAATAGAAACTAAAAAAAAAAAAAACCCCAAAATAGAACAGATCTGAAACCAAGAGCTAGTTCTTTGAAAAAAATCAACAAAATTGATAAACCTCTACCCAGAATCACCAAATAGAGAGATAGAAATAAGTCACATAAACAAAATCAGAAATGAAACAGTAGAAATAACCAATGCCACTGAAAAAAAAAGGATTTAAAAAAACTTTTTAATATTTATTCATTTTTGAGAGAGAGAAACACAGTGGAAGCAGCGGAGGGGCAGAGAGAGTGGGAGACATAGATCAAAGGCAGGCTCTGGGCTCTGAGTTGTCAGCACAGAGTCCAACATGGGGCTTAAACTTATGAACTGCAAGATCATGATCTGAGCCAAAGTTGGACACTTAATTGACTGAACCACAAAAAAATTTTAAGAGAATATTGTGAAAATATTACATGACAACAAACTGGACAACCTAGAAGAAATGGATCAATTCCTAGAAATACATAAACTCTTAAAATGGAATCAGGAAAAAATAGAAAATTTGAACAGATCAATTACAAGCAATGAAATTGAATCAGTAATACTCCCAACAAATGAAAGTCTAGGACCAGATGGCTTCATAGGTGAAGTCTATCAAACATTTAAAGAAGAGTTAATATTTATTCTTTTCAAACTACTCCAAAAGAAAAAAAAGAGGAAGTAAAGCTTCCAAATTCATTCTACAAAGCCAGCATTACCCTGATACCAAAACCAGGTAAAGATACTACAAAAAAACAAAAACAAAAACAAAAAAACTGCAGGCCAATATGTCTGATGAACATAGATGCAAAAATCCTCAACAAAGTATTATCAAGCAAAATCCAATAATACATTAAAATAAACATTTACCATGATCAAGTGGGATTTATACCTGGGATGCAAGGGTGATTCAATTATTTGCAAATCAATCAATGTGATATGTCATATCACTCAGAGAAAGGAGAAAAACCATATGAGCATTTCAATAGATGCAGAAAAAGTATCTGACGAAGTATAACATCCATTCGTGATAAAAACCCTTAAAAGAGTGGATTTACAGGAAACATACCTCAACATAATAAAGGCCTTACATGAAACACCTGTAAACATCATACTCAGTGGGGAAAAACACTTTCCCCCTAAGATCAGGAACAAGGAAGGGATATCCACTCTCATTACTTTTATGCAATATAGTACTGAAAGTCCTAGCCACAGCAAGAAAAGAGAATAAAATGCACCCAAATCAGTTAGAAAGAAGTAAAACTTTCACTATTTGCAGATGACATGAAATATACATAGAAAACCCTAAGGACACCAAAAAGCTACTAGAACTAATAAATGAATTCAGTAAATTCACAGGATACAAAATCAATATACAGTAATCTGTTGCATTTTTATACACTAATAAAGAAGTAGCAGAAATAAAAATTAAGAAAACAATCCCATAACTGTATGGGTAGTCCCCACACTACCCAAAGCAATCTATGCATTTACTACAATCCCCATCAAAATGCCAACGAAATTTTTCACAAAACTAAAATAAATAATCCTAAAATTTGTATGGAACCACAAAAGACCCCAAATTAGTCATCTTGGCAATCTTGAAGCAATCTTGAAAAAGCAATCTTCAAGCAATCTGGAAAAAGAACAAAGCTAGAGGTATCACAATCCCAGATTCCAACATATACTACAAAGCAAGTAATCAAAAACACTACGGTACTGACACAAAAAAGACACACAGATTAACAGACACATAGAAAAGAATAGAAAGGCCAGAAATAAATCTACAATTATATGGTCATTAATCTTCAACAAAGGAGGCAAGAATATGTAATGGGAAAAAGATAGTCTCTAACAAATGGTACTGGGAAAACTAGACAGCCACATGCAAAAGAATGAAACTGGACC
>NC_043713.1:46413558-46415985 GCF_006229205.1 Suricata suricatta
GTAAACGACACATCTGAGAAAGGGCTAGTATCCAAAATATATGGACAACTTATATGACTCAACATCAAAAAACACATAAACTAATTTAAAAATAGGCAAAAGACATGAACAGACATTTCTCCAAAGAAGACCTAAAGATGGCAAACAAATACATGAAGAGATGCTCAACATCACTCATCATTAGGGAAATACAAATCAAAACCACAGTGCGATGTCACCTCACACCTGTCAGAATGGCTAAAATAAAAAATATAAGACACAAGTGTGGGGAGGATGTGTAGAAAAAGGAACCTCATGCACTGTTAGTGGAAATGCAAGCTGGTGCTGTTACTATGGAAAACAGTATGGAGACTCCTCAAAAAATTAAAAATAGAATTACCATATAATCCAGTAATTCCACTTCTGCCTATTTACCCCCAAAATACTAACTTGACAACACAGACTTGAAAAGACATATGCACCCCTATGTTTACTGCAGCATTACTTACAATAGCCAAATTATGGAAGTAACCCAAGTGTCACTCAAGTAGATGAAGATGTCTATGTATGTGTGTATGTATACATACATATACATAATATTCCATTGTCTGTGTGCGCACACGCGCACAATGGAATATTATTCAGCCATAAAAAAAGAATGAAATCTTGTCATTTGCAATAACATGGATGGATCTAGAGGATATAACACTAAGTGAAATAAGTCAGTAAGAAAAAGACAAATATCACCTGATTTTACACATATGTGGAATTTATGAAACAAAACAAATAAACATAAAAACAGAAAGACAAAAAAATAGACTCTTAGAGAATAAACTGTTGGTTACCGGAGGAGAGATGGATGGGGGGGATGGGTGTAGTAGGCGAAGGAGATCAAGAGTACCCTTACCATGATGAGCGGGGTAATGTATAAAATTGCTGAATCACTATATTTTATACCTGAAACTAATATAACACTGTATGTTAGTGTTAATTAAAAATTACTTTTAACCTATAAAATGCTGACTATGACAAGACGCAGAGACAGTATGCTGCCATACCCATGACAGCCCTTCTGGGAGCTCAGTCTCCATTTGCTCCTTTGCTCCTACAGTTCATTTTAATTAGCTTCTGCATGAGATGAGGGACTCTGTCCCACCGCAAGAATTTTCATCCCCTCCCTCCCGCTCCCTTCCCACTGCACCCAGTGTAACACACCTGGCCTCTCCACGCCTTCAGTCATGGGTCCCAAGGGAGAACCTGGAATTGAATCTCCTTGGCCCAGGAGCCTGCTCACTTGCTGGGCTCCTTCATGCTGTGGCTCTTACATGGAGGTTTGCCCACAGGAACCCACCTCAAGCGTCCAGCTCTAGTCCTGTCCACCTGGCTTTTTTATATCTGTGGGAACTGTCCAGTGAGGCATCTCTGTGACCTACAAAGTACCTCCTGCTGTAATGGGGCTCCCTGCCAAGTGTCCAGATTTCAAATGACAGTACAGCTTCATCAGCCCTCTCTCTTTAGGACGGCGTGTCTCTTCACAGGAACTGTCGGCACAGACAGGACTCTCTGAGAGTCTTCCACATCAGGACGGGAGGAAACCTCCCTGAAGACTCACCGCTGGCACGCCCTGCCCACCACATGCTCTCGGCAATGGCATCCTCCAGAGGGCCCACTGCACATGGGCGTGATCGCTCCACCGATGTCACATTGACAGCCTAAAGGTCAGGAAACAACAGTGGTGACCATCAAAGCATCTCCACATTGAAGCTCTCTCTCCCTCTATGAGAAGTGGAAATCAGTAAGATCAGGCCCGCTTCCTACCCCTGCCACATCTCATAGCCCGCAGATGTTAGAAATATATAGGGACCTCCCAAACTGAGATGGGACGTGCCCCCAAAGGTACCACTTGTAAGCTGGAGGTACACTCGTAGGTCAGCTCTGACACTGCTCTCCGGTGGAAGGGGACAGGACCCTGGGAGCTAAACATAATGTAGCAACACAGTGCCCTTATCAACAACATCTGCTAAGGAGAGAGTCTGCGAGAGAGATACAACAGTAGCGTGAGGGGCCACACTCTTATTAGTTGTATTATTTAATACAATATTATCTCTAAAATGTGGTGTGAGCTATTTTGATAATATAAAAAATATCCTCAAAATGACTAAGTCTTAAAGTTAGTTATGAAATTAACAGATGACTCCCCATCCATCACAATTGTGTTTAAACGAACAACGTGCTGCAGAAGAGAAGTGGAAGCAGCCCCGATTGCAATTTATTACTAGTTTAAACTGACAGAATATTTTAGTCCCATCCCATCAGAAAGACTGCATGAAGACAACAATCTCAGAAGAAAGATAATCCGGGCAGTCTTTGCCCATCAACACTGGCTACACTCGGGACCCACTGGAAGTATTTACCTTGACACCCAAAGTAATTACTCTTTTCCAAAGC
>NC_043713.1:46416085-46417350 GCF_006229205.1 Suricata suricatta
CACACACAGCTTTATTTAATGTGCACTTAGTCTTAGATTTTCTTAATTTTAGTGATCTACATGAAGCTTATGTGCAGGGGCCCATGGTGGCAATGCCCTCACAGTAACCTACAGCAAGAATGAAACACTAGGGCTCTGGAATTAAAAGTTTAAATAAGCTTTATTCTTCTGTTTTTGAAAAAAATAAACATGATCACATGTGCACTTTGAACAAGAGCAATGGCCTTTTAAGCAATGTGGTTTCAGATCTTATTTTTATTTTATTTTATAATTTTTTAAACCTTAATTTATAATTTTTTCCTTTTATAGTTTATTGTCAAGTTGGTTTCCATATCACACCCAGGGCTCATCCCCACAAGTGCCCTCCTCCATGCCCATCACCCCCCTTCCCCTTCTATTCTCCTCCATCAGCCCTCAGTTCTCAGTATTCAAGAGTCTCTCATAGTTTGCCTCCCTCCCTTTCCCCAACTATTTTCCCCCTTCCCCTCCCCCATGGTCCTCTGTTAAGTTTCTCCCATTCCAGTTATGAGTGAAAACATATGGTATCTGTCCTTCTCTGCCTGACTTATTTCACTTAGTATGACACCCTCGAGTTCCATCCATGTAGCCACAAATGGCCAGATTTCATGCTTTCTCATTGCCATGTAGTATTCTATTGTATATTACCCCTTTATTTATAATTTTTGAGAGAGAGAGAGACAGAGTGCTAGCAGGGGAGGGACAGAGAAAGAGGGAGACACAGAATCCGAATCAGATGACAGGCTCTGAGCTCTCAGCACAGAGCCCAACGCAGGGCTCAAAGTCAGGAACCACGAGATCCTGACCTGAGCCAAAGTCAGACATTTAACTGACTTAGCCACCCAGCGGCCCCTCAGATCATCTTTTAATTTACTTTTAAATTGAGGAAGCTCCAAAATGTGTTAGTCTGTAATATGCATCAAAATACATCAGTTATAATTGTAAAGCTTTTATAATTCACTACTTACCAAACTGGAGTCCAGCGTACCGGCTGGGTCACAGGCACTGCTAGAGCCTATATGTGATATAGAAATATTTTTTTAAAAACTCATTTTAGAGAGAGAGAGAAAGAGCACGAGTGGGGGAGAGGGGCAGACAGGAGACAGAGAACCTTAAGCAGGCTCCATGCTCAGCTCAATGTGGGGGCTCCATCCCTTGACTCGGGAATCACGACCTGGACACTTAACTGACTGAGACACCGAGATGCCCCTAGAAATATTTTAAATGCTTGGTGTTTTTATATCTGT
>NC_043713.1:46417450-46418646 GCF_006229205.1 Suricata suricatta
TAAAATTAAGAAAATCTAAGACTAAGTGCACATTAAATAAAGCTGTGTGTGAAATAGTTGCAATTTATTTGATATCAGAATACTACGGTATTTCTCAGTGCTTTAGAAATGATCTGTTTTCTTAGCTTCATAGTCTGGAGACCTTCAGGCATTCCAGGGACAGCCCGAGAGAGGTTCTGCATCCTTACAGTGAGGCAGTGACCTTTGCATATTACACAAGTACTTCCAGATAAGCACGATTCTCTACTGATTCTCAACATGTTAAATATTGGAGTAATTTCCCATTTAAATCAATAGTTCCTGCTGTCACAGAATCAACAGATAATGTCAACTCTATAAATACAAGTGATTTTTAAATGTTTCTTTTCTGTATTTTCCAGTTTTATTTTAACCACAAGTCTGGATTAGGTATAGAAAAAATGAATAATAAAAGAAGAGCTGTGAGCAGTGGTTGCAATCAACCCAGGACTTTTATTCCCTCTGGATACACTTCATTTACTTTTCATCACCAAAATATAATTCCGTGACAAGCTTTGTTCCGAGCGTATGTTTGAAGAGTGTCTTAATTCTGAGATGTCAAGTGTTGGTTTGGTTTTCTTTCGAAGGGATTCTGTCAGTGCAAGCTTCATGTGGAAAGTCCTTCATGCAGCATCTGCAAACCCTTGTATTGGAATCTGGCCAAAGAAAACCCCAGCGGATGTTCAGGTAAGGGTTTTACACTGAATAATTTAGTATATTGCAACGTCCTCCTAATTTTCTCTACTCCAGTGACTAATGCCACAAAAGAGCTATTTATTTAATAAGTTCAGTTTGTCTGAAATTCTGTGTAAATATTTTGATGTTTTTCCCCCTACTGTTGGCAGAATTTCTGTCATTTTGAAAATCCCAGCAAGGGATTTCTATCCTGTTTCCATATGTATTTTGTTGTTTGCAAAGGCAGCTACTTGATAAATGGTTTTATACCACCTTGTTTTTATAACTTCTCTTTCTAGTTTGGTTTTAGTTTCGTTTTATGCTTAGATGAAAGCCATGACAGGAACTTAAAAACAGAAAGCTAAAGGTGGCTAAGTGGAGTGACTATGTCCTTAAGTAGAGTTTGTTTTCATGGAAGCATATCAGTAATGATCTGAACATTAAAAACCCCCTGATGTTGCAGCCTTTGTCTTAGAGTGGTCACAAACTGGCCCTTACTCCTC
>NC_043713.1:46418746-46434170 GCF_006229205.1 Suricata suricatta
GGATTCTGGTGAGAAAGGTTTGAGGGAATCAAGCTGGAGGTGAATGCTGAGCTCGAAGCGTTACCAAAGAGCAGGATGTCATCAGGGAAAACCATTCTGCAAGTGGGAAGTCTGGTGCAGACTCCCTGGAACACCACTCCACAACAGGGAGAGGGGCCTCTAGAGCGGCGAGCAGGCAGGACCTCCTTCCACCGGAGGCTGCCCCTCCCCGAAGGCCCTCTGCCACAGAGCACAGCACACTCTCGATGTCTCCTGATCAGTGAGGGGTGAGTAGTGCAGATAGCTTGTGACACTAGCAGTGTTTCCCCTTGGCTCACTCTTTCCAAATTCAACAGACTCTAGGTCACCTCCTCTCCCCTTGCACCTGTGCTGTGTGAAGACAACCCCTCAGGAGGCCAGGGGCAGCAAGGAGATAGGGGTAGAACATAGCAAAGGTCCTTCTCTGCTTGCCAGCAAGGGGACCCACTAGAATCACCCCTCAGGGGACTACAGGGCAGCCAGCATCAGTGCTGAGAGCCTAGAACCAGAGAGAAGGCAGGATGCCTTGAGAGGAGGTCAAGGAACACTTACAACTAAAAGGGGTCACCTTTGCCACACTGCTCGACACAGAGAACTTACATGCAAATCAAGAAGTATAAATTTATAACACATGGGAATTAAGAAGGTTTTTTTCTAGGAATAAAGTATTTCTGGATTTCTTTGAGGATGCACATCAATACATGCATTTTCAATGGACTCGAACTGGGGAGGAACCAGGCAGATTAGGGTAAAATGTGTGGACGTGACCAGTGGTGGGTCTCTGGAACTTGTCTGGGAGTCTGACCACACACATTTCAGAAAGAAACCCACCCTCTGGCATTCTGCCATCTTCCTTACCTTGACAGTGGGGGAAGTCAGAGGCTCCTGAGAGACACCTGTCACACTGCTGTCCTGTAATCCCCGGCTGGCATTCACACTGTCCTGTCACTGGGCTGCAAGGTGTTTGGTAGGAGCCAAGGACTGAACACTGGCAGGCTGGATAAAAAGATGTCAGTCAGACCCAGGACAGTAGGGCCTGGATAAGTGCATGACAGTGGGTCAGAGAGACCCAAATGCAAGCTCCAGCTATGTGATTTATTCAGGGAGGCACGGCTAGGTGGTGGCAGACCTAGAGCATTCACCACCATTCCACCCTCCTATTTTATATCCATCCATCCAGCAGCCAACTGTGTTCAATGGCACTGGGACGAGGTGTTGAGCTGGAGGTAATTAAGAAAGACACACATTTCCTGACCTTAGAGAGCTAAACATCCAGAAGAAGGGCTAGAAAATTACTGACATGGTATGAAGCACCCCCTTCACCTCCACCACTGCTAAGAAACCGTCAAGAAAAGAAGAAACATCCCTACTGCCCTTCAGCCGGCTCTTGGCAGACTGCAGGACAAGGACTCACGTCTGCTGCCATCTGGCTCGGCATTCTCTCACGGCCCCATGGTTCTCAGGGCCTGACTACAGAGATCGTGTCCCTCCCAAGGGGCACATTATTGAGGAAATGTTCTTAGGTTCTGTGATCGTTAATTTTTTTTAAAGGTGAGTGGGGGTTCCTGGGTGTTTCAGTCAACTGAGGATCCGACTCTTGATTTCAGCTTAGGTCAAGACCTTACTTAGGTCATGGTTCATGGGTTCGAGCTCCATGTTGGCCTCTGTGCTGACTGAATCCTGCTTGGGATTCTCTCTCTCTCTCTCTCTGCCCCTCCCCTGCTGGTGCACATGTACTCTTTCTCTCAAAAAGAGACACTTAAAAAAATAAAAATAAAAATAAATAAAAGGTGAGCTTTTTAAATTTATTATTATTATTTCTTTTATTTTAGAGGTCCCACAACCCTGGGATCATGACCTGAGCCAAAATCAAGAGTCAGACACTCAACAGATTGAACCAGCCAGGTGCCCCTGTATGGTTAATTTTTATATGTCAACTTGGCTATGCTACCAGGTGTAGATGTTTGGCAAGCACCAAGGTAGATGTTGCTGTGAAAGGTTTTAAGATGTAACTAATATTTAAGTAAGTTGACCTTGGATAAAGCAGATACCTCATCCATCAGTTGAAAGCCTTAAGAGAAAGAGGTTCCCAAAGAAGGAGAAATGCCTTTGGACTTGAGCTACCCGATCAGCTCTTCCTTGAGTCTCTGGCTGGCAGATCTCAGACCCACCAGCCCCCACAATAATACCAATTCCTTAAAATAAATCTCTCCCCATATGCACACACACATACATCCTATTGGTTCTGTTTCTCTAGTGAACCCAGATTAACAGAAGCTCTTTCCGCTACTTCCATCTTACAGGGAAGTGAACACAGAAACACACGCAGGCATTTGGGACAGCACAGCGGTGGCACCTCCGGCCAGCATAATGTGGGGGCATATTGCCCTGCTCTTACGGCCACAGAGGTTTTCCAGGGAGCCTCAAGAGACACAGTTATGCTCCAGAGGTGAAAACAAACAGCATGGCATGTGGTTTTAAACCGTGAATTACTTCATCTGGCATCTCATGTCTCATTTCGATCCAGCCGACAGTGACAGCTGCCAAATTCCAAACCCAAACCTCAACATTGGCAGCTCCTCTTCACTCTTGGAAATACTATAGTGTCTTACAAACATTTTCATTCTGCTCTTTGTGCTGGTCCAGGTCCTTTGGAGTTTCTGGGAGTAGTTTACCTCTTGTCTACTCCTGTTTCAGCTTTAAGACATTTTTACTCCCAAAGAGCGTAAAAAATAATGACAATCGAGCTCCAAAGGGGCGAGAATGTCTGCTGGGCTCCCCAGTGTCTTCCAGGGTCACATACAGCCCCAGTCCCTAGTACATGCTAAAGAGATATTTGTTAAATGAAAGAATAAGTAACTATTGAAATCTTCCTGAGGTCCACTGTGTGGGTTCTCAGCGTGCATTCCCTTACCGAATCTTGCAGCACTGCCACGAGCGTGTATTGTATAAATAACGCCATCCTCTTCCATCAGCACACTAGCTCCTCAGGTGAGGCAAGGCTCTACTGACAGCATGTGAATCACAAGGAAAATATTGTCCCTCTCTGTTTCCGGAATGCTCTTACTGCCCCTGACTTTGGAGCCTTTCCTTCTGTTGGAAACAGAAGCACCTTCTGAAAAAGCAGACTGGCTCCTTCTTCAGTCAAAGCCACAAAGCCAACAGTCAGTTCCACAGCACTTGCTACCACTCGCCTCTCTGGTTAAGTGGGCATAGGACAGATTAAATCTACAGAAGTCCTAAGATTTCATCTAACTAACCACCTCACTATTCTCCTGGATAGAACACGAATTACACAGTGAAGGGCCAGTTCAAGACCCAATCACACAGAACGTGGCTTCAGACTGCTCCCCATGCCCAGCCCTCGAGTTTTGGTTCCCCTCTTGCAAAGGCTTGGAGGGCTCTCCTGAAGGCATCCCAGGCCATCAACTTTCCCTACAGCACCATTTGCCATTAGCTGGTGCCATCTGGCCTCTTCTCTTGGCTGGCATGTGTGATGCATGGGGCTATGCTGACAGGTAGAAGGGTAATCTTGCACTGGCAACCCATCTATAGATAGGCACTTTCTATGGAAAGGCCTGTCACCACAACCCAAAGACTACAGCAACCTCCAATGGGGACAGTTCCGGGCCCTGGGCTGGGTCAGTGTGGTTGAAATTTGGGGATGGCTACCCTTGGCACACCCTCAGCTCCTATTCATGGGTGGACCCACTCTCCTAGTCTCTGGTTTTTTTTTTTTTAAGGTTTGTTTTTGAGACTGAGTGTGCATGCATGAGTAGGGTAGGGGCAGAGAGTGGGAGAGAGAGGATCTGAAGTGGGCTCAGCAATGCAAGGCTCAAACTTACAAACTGTGAGATCATGACCTGAGCCAAAGTCAGACGCTTAATCAACTGAGCCATCCAAGCGTCCCCTCCCCTCCTAGCCTCTCTTCTAAGTGCTGACTAGCTGCTGCCCAGCAAACTGTACCAGAAAAGGAGGGGAAGGAGGAGGAGCAGGGAGAGAAAACTGAAGGAGAGGAAAGCAGGAATGAGGAGTGTGGGGGTGGGGAGGAAAAGACAAGGGATGTGGTGGGAGGAGGAAAAGGGGGAGAGTAAACCTCCCCAAATGACCAAGGTAACTGAGAGAACTACAGTTGTATGCTGTCTTTGAAGATAATGAACTGAACCAGACACTAGTGTAAACACGAGTTTTAAATACAAATTGACAGTTCTCCAATGTGGTCTCCTGTCTACGATGTGATTTCACCTATGAATAAGAAAACTGCAGGGCACTTATGTGAGTCGAAATTAAGACAAGAAGAATATGGTGCTGTACTTAGGCACGTCTGGACCAAATTAAGTTAATGCAAAACAGGAATGCAGAGCTGAAGTTGGCAAGAACAACTTAGAAGGGGTTTTAAGTTCCTTTTCAAGAAGGTTTTTAAAGTCTTTAGAACAATAAAGAGCAAAGCCATTTTTTGGCTAGAAGATATTGAACCATCTGATGTGGTATTTGGGGTCATGTTGATTCTATTCAAAAATTCAGTGGCCAAGCCATCAGTTTTGTCATTAAAAAAAAAAAAAACATTAAAACACTGAGTTGGACCTTGTTGCTAGACTAAGCTCAGATTTCAGTAAGTCCAAGCTTTAGCCACTTGCCTCAAAGCGTCCCCCAAAGGAAAGTTTTTAAAAGATCACAATAGCAGTTAAAAAAAAAAAAAGAAAGAAAGAAAGAAGAAAGAGCAAGAGAAGAGAGACATCAGACAGAATTGTTCCAGAACCTAGCAGTCCAAATGGAACAACATGCTTCGGGGTGCATGCCTACACCACAGTAGAAATGTGGTGCATTTCCTGAAAAACTTGGAAAACAGTGGGTGGGCTTCTCAGAGGCTGGGTGTGCCCTGACTAGATCCCCTGACATAGGACCTAAAGTGTTTGCTCTCTCTTCCCCCCGCCTTCCCACACCCCTGCTTGAGTTACGAAGCCTCAACAATGCTTCCTGCCTCACAGGAGTGGGACTAGGGTGCACCATGTACCTGCTCCATCTGCCTCACTGTGACCCTTTCCCTCCACTTGAGCCACGACTTTGAACCACAGACAGAACCCAGCAGAGGCTGGCTGCACACATTCACCCAGGGAGCTAGCAAGCAGGTGCTCCTCTCCCCAGCCCCTCTCTACAGCCCTCAGTACCCCTTCTCCTGTGGTCTGCCTTATAGTCAGGGAACTCAGATGACTTTGGTAGACCTTTAGAAGCAAAGCTCCAAACCAACTCTACCAAAAATATAAATGAGAAGATACATTCTTTTTTTTTTTAATCTGGACTCTTATCATTTAACACAAGGATTGCTGCCTTATACACAGTAGCTGATTAATTTTCACATTACGTCTCATCTTCTTGGGGAGAAAAATGCTACAGTTAAACCTCAGACATTTTCCTGATCTCTTCTGGACTGGTCACTTTGGGGAACCAGGTTTTCTCAGAGAGCTGAGGATTTTATTGACACACAGTTCTACCACCTGTTTTGGTTACGTACCCTGATTTTGCCACGGCGGGAGGGGGCGGCTCTTCCCCTCACTCTACCCCTGGATGTGGGGAGACTCAGGCTTGGCCAGTGAGAGCACAGATTTGCGCAGCCATGGGATTGGTTCAGGAATGGCACGGGATCCAATCAGAACAGATTTGGCCTGGAGACAGGCACGCTCTTTTTCCTAGACTTAAACCCAGAAGGACAAATGTCTAAGTCTGTTCAGGCTGCTGTAAAAAAAAATACCGCAGACTGGGTGGACTGAACAACAGACATTTAGTTTGACTGTTCTAGAGGTTGGGAAGTCCAAGATTAGGGTGCCAGCAGATTCAGTTCCTGGAGACTCTATTCCTGGCTATGGGACAACTCCCTTCCTGCTGTGCCCTCACCTGGAGGAGAGAGGGCATGTGAAAGCTCACTGGTGTCCCCTATCGCACCCGTGTTCCAACCTTTGCCCTCGTTTAACCTTAATTACTTCCTTACTCCAAATACAGTCAGTTACGTTAGGGGTTATGGTTTCAACATATGAATTAGAGGGGGACACAATTCAGTCCACAGCAATGCATAAGAAGGGTCAGCTACCACCATCCGAGACTTAAAAACGAAGCCAATCTACAAGACTGCAGACTTGTAAGATAGAGAAAAACAGACCCCACCAACATCTTTTGAGCCCCTGGATCAATCTGTTCCTGAAAGAAAATATGCCTGGACTGTTCGATTACCGCCAATAAATTCTTTATGTCTTATGTCAGTTTAGGTTAAGTTTTCTGTTATATGAAACTACAGAGTCATAAATGACATAAATGACTGTAATTACCAAAATGTTCTCATTTTAAAAGTACTCTTACTAAATAGGACTCTTTTATTGAGAGAAAGCACGCAAGTGGGTGAGGGCAGAGGGAGAGAGAATCTGAAGCAGGGATCATGCCCATCACAGAGCCCGACACCATGCTCGATCCCAGGATCATGAGTTCATAACCTGAGCTTAAATCAAGTGTTGGGCACTTAACCTACTGAGCCACCCAGGTACCCCACTAAATAGTACTCTTACTAAAATGTATTATGACTCTTTCTTCCTTTTGAAATAGATATTCAGACATAATATCACCCCTTCATCATGATCCAGAGCCATTATTATAGTACATTTACTTCCTCTAATAGTGACACTCTGAGTACCTCCTGAGTTCAGGATTATTTGCTCTTCATTAACTGGCCCCAAGCTGCTGTACTTCCCCAGTTTCGTGCCTGCTTTTGTTTCCTCCCTTACTGTTAGTGCGTTGCCTTAGCAACTTTTTCCTCCCTTCTAACTTCATGTTTCTAACTCACCACGGGTTTGGCTTAGAAACCAGCCAAACTTCGTACAATTATTTACAAAAAAAAAAAATCTAGGCATAGGCAAGAGAGGGCCTGCCTACAGAATTCCTTTAATAGTGAAATGCATGGATTTTAGTGCACATCTTTGGAGGTGTGCTTTTCTTACTTCACAGAGGCAATAGGGGTTGAGGTGTCTTACTGCTTCGTTCTCATTTTTGCTCCAGATATATGAGCCAGATAACCAAATTCCACCTAGATGGAATAATACTCCACTGCAGTTCAAAGAATTAGAGCATGTATTTAAAAACAATTTTTTAAGATGGAAAAGAATGGCCAGAGTTTGAAATTTATTACAGAAATCCATGTTTAAATAGGCAAAGCATTAACAATGATCACAGTTCCTGTAAACAAAACAGAAGCATGGAGTCCCTTAGAGGAAACTAATGGTGGGGCCCCTGGGTGGCTCAGTAGGTTAAGCATCCAACTTTGGCTCAGGTCATGATCTCAGTGTGAGAGTTCAAGCCCTGTATCAGGCTTGTGCTGACAGTTCAGAGCCTGGAGCTTGCTTCAGACTCTGTGTCTCTCTCTCCTTCTCTCTCTCTGCCCCTCCCCTGCTAGTGTGCTCTCTCTCTCTCTCAAAAATAAATAAACTTTAATAAAAGGAAACTAATGGTAAATTTATGTCCTAAATTAAACTACATACAGGTGCAACTGAATATCATACAATTACTTTATTGAAAAAGCCCAGTTCCTGCCGTCATTAAATCAATCCCCTGGCTCTTTTCAGCTTCATTCAGTGTAGGCGATTGTCCCCTTGCACATAAACAGAGGAGTAAGTTCTAGGGCTTTTGGGCACCCTCTTAGGTAGGAGAGCAATCATTCAGTCAAAACCCACTTTGAGGTCAAATCTCAGGGCATTAACAATTATACCCTCCTTCCTTCTTGCTGGGGTTAAGGCAGAAGGGTAAAGGCAAGATTATGGATTAAAGCCGAAACAGGGCATGCATCTGAGATGAGTTCCTCAGGACCTTAGGTGAGGAAGAGATAAGACAGAGTGGCTTCCTACCCCTTGGACAGGTTTATGCAGACGATGCTGGCACAGCTGAAATGGATTTATCAGATGATTTCTACAATTTACTGAGCAACAGTTTCCAGGTGAAAGGGGGATCCTAAATTCGCCCGAATGCTCCATGATTTCAGGCAGTAACTGTGAGAGTCTGAAGCCCCAGAACCAAAGAGCAGAATGAAAGTGACCATCTGCTCAGAATCATAGACAATCATCCTCCAGGATTACTTAACACAGTAGCTTTCAATTTTTTTTTAGCCATATCAACAGTAAGAAAAAATTTTACACTGTAACCCCATAAATACACACACATACACACACACACACACACACACACACATACACACAGACTGATAGATAATAAAGATATAGAGATAAAGATATTTATTAAAATATAAGCTAACTGTGAACAATAACTTTGCAAAAGATTTCTTTTCATTACTGCTTACAATGCATTCTAATAATTTCTAGGCTATTGTTTCACTTTAATGCTGGTCCCTACTCACATGATTTCACCATGCACTAATGTAAAGTGACCTGCAGTGTAAAAAATGCAGTCTTAGAAGCCTTGTCCTCATACTTTTTGAGGTCCTGGGACCTCTAGGTGCTGCCAATATTAAGGAAGAGAATGTAATTCCTTAAGTACACCAGGTTGGGAGTCAAGAAACATGTTGTGACTCATCACCCTGCGACTACCTAGCTCTCATTTATTCTTCTGGATCTCAGATTAGTTGATGTAAAATAAGAAATTTCAATATATTTTTTAACTCCAAAATTCTAATGCATATTGTTTCATCACTGTTGTAAATAAGTTACCAGAAAGATGGGTACAAATGTACAGAGAGATAAGGCTGACAGGTGACCAGAATGGAAATACCCCATTTTAATGTGTTGGATTTCCCCTTCCTTATCTATTATAAAAATAGGTTTATTGAGGGGCACCTGGGTGGCTCAGTCGGCTGAGCATCCAACTTCAGCCCAGGTCATGATCTCACAGTTTGTGGGTTCCAGACCCGCGTCAGGCTCTGTGCTGACAGCTAGCTCAGAGCCTGGATTCTGTTTCCAATTCTGTGTGTGTCTCTCTCTCTCTGCCTTACCCCTGCTCATGATCTGTCTCTCAAAAAAAAAAAATGTTAAAAAAATTTTTAATAGGTTTATTGAGATACAATTCAATACAATTTGTCCATTTAAATATACAATCCAATATTTTTAATATGTTCACAAGGTTGTGCAACCCCCAGCACAATCTAATTTTAAAATAATTTTCGTTCATGTAAATGGAATCGTACAGTATGTGGTCTTTGATGACTAGCTTCTTTCACTCAGCGTCATGTTTTCAAGGTCCATGCAAGTTGTAGCAGGTGTCCCTACTTTATTCTTTTTTAATTCTCAGTAATATTCCATAATATGGATATAGTACATTTTATTTATCTATTCATCAGCTCGTGAACAGTTAGGTTGTTTCCACTTCTTGGCTACTTTGGCTAATGCTGCTATAGACATTCATCTACAAGCTACCATGTAATTTTGTGTTTTTATTTTCCTTGGACATATACCTAAGAGTAGACTTCCTGGATCACATGGTAACCCTAGGTTTAACTTCTTGAGGGATAACAAAATTGTTTCCAAATGGCCATATCATCGTGCATTCCTACTAGCAATGTATGAGGGCTCAAATCTCTCCACATCCTTCCCAATATTTGTTTCTGTGTGCCTTTAGAGTGGCTAGGAAATATTTCATTGTGCTTTTAATTTGCATTTACCTAATAACTAAGGATATGGAACACTTTTTCATGTGATTATTGGTCCACTGTATATCTTCTTTGGAAAACTATTCAAACCTTTTGTCCATTTTTTAATTAGGTTAGCTTTTAATTATTGTGTTGTAAGAGTTCTTAAATATTCTTGATACTATATATCTGTACCTAATCAGATATATGAGTTGCAAATTCTTTCATTCTATGGGTTGTGTTTTTACTTTCTTGATAGTGTCTTTTGAAACACAAAGGTTATTTTAAAAGTCCAATTTCTATTTTTCCTTTTGTTGCCTGTGCTTTTGGTGTCAAATCTAAGAAACTATTGCCTAATTTAAGGTTACAAACATTTACGTCTATGTTTTCTTCTAGGAGTTTTATAGGCTTTGTTAGCTCTTACATTAAGGTGTTTGATCCATTGGGGGAAAATATTTGCATATTGTATGGTGTAGAATCCACTCACATTTAATGTCATTACTGATATGGTTGGATTTACCTCTGCCATTTTACATTTTGTTTGCTATATGTTTCACATCTTTTTGTTTCTCTATTTGCCCTTTATTACCTTCATTTGTATTAAATGGATATTTTCTAGAGTAGCATTTGACTTCCTTTAATAACTTGAATAATTATTTTTTGTCACTGCCTTAGTGGTTGCCCTAGAATTTATGAAATACATCTTATCAGACTCTCCTTCAGATAGATATTCACTTATTTCCAGTGACCTTACTCTTATGTAACTCCATTCTTTCTCTGTTTCTGTGGTATTATTGCTCTACACATTACATCTATGTATGTCAAAACCCAACAATACACTGTTACAATTATGTATATAATCTATATCTTCTAAAGGAGCAATAGAAGAGAGAACATACATATGTAGAGAAATACTTATCTTTTCTGGTTTCTCTTCTCTGGTTCTCTCATTTCTTGCCATAGATTTGATGTCATTTCCTTATTCTAATTCTTATCTTTGTCCTCACTATCTCCTTTGTCCTACTGTTAATAAACATATCACATTTCTGTATGTTACAGACTTACACACACGTATATGTACATATATGCTATGTACGTTATAGGCCTACCTAACATACATACCTACATGTGTATGTACAGACTTGTACAATTTCTTTTAAAATCAATCAAGACAAGAAAGGATAAAAATATGCAATTATACTACCTTTCCTAATACTTATGGTTATGGATTAAATTGTGTTCCCAAATTCATATGTTGAAGCTCTAACCACTGATGTGATTGTATTTGGATATAGGACCTTTAAGGAGGTAATTAAGGTTAAATGAGGTCCGAAGGGTGGGGCTTTTATCCTATAGGACTGCTGGACATAAAAAAAAAAAAAGGAAGCGATATCAGAGATTTCTCTCATTCTTTCTACCCACCCACAGAAGAAAGGCAAGGTGAGGATGCAAGGAGAAGGCAGCTGTCTGCAAGACAAAAGGTGAGTACCCACCAGAAATCCATTTTCTAGCACTTGATCTTAGAATTCTGGCCTCCAGAAACATGAGAAAATAAATATGTTGCTGGAGCCACACAGTCTGTAGTTTGGGTATGGAAGCCCAAGGAGGCCAAAGCACCTACATGATTGCCTTCCCCAGCACTGTATTTTGCATGTGGAGTCCAACTACTATCTGATGTCACCTGCTTTCAGCCTTGAAAAACCTCCTTTCTTATTTCTTGTAAGGCAGGTATGTTAGCCTTGAATTCTGTTTTTGTTAATCTGGGAATATTTTTATTCTGATTTAATTTTGAAGGATAATTTTGATGGATATAAAATCCTTGGTTGACAATTTTTCACTGTCAGTTCTTAGGATCTGTGGTCCCACTGCCTTCTAGCCTTTGTTGTTTCAGATGAGAAATCAGTTAACATTCAAACAGGTTATCTTGCACAGGCTGAGTCATTGTTCTTTCACTCTTGCAAATTTTTTCTTTGTCTTTCAACATTTAAACTATGAAGTGCCTGAATATGGATCTTTGCATTTATGCTGCGTGGAATTCATTAAACTTCTTAGATGTGTATATTGTGTTTCATTAGATTTCAGGGGGTTTCTGCCTTTATATCTTTGACTATTTTTTCTGGCCCTTCCTCTCTCCTTTCTGTCTGGTACTCCCCAGGTATGTCAGTGCACTTTGGTGTCCCCAACTTCTCTGAGGCTCTGTCCATTTATCTTCATTCTTTATCTATTTTCCAGACTGAATCATCTCTATTGATCTATTATCAAGTCTACTGACTCTTCTGCTGGCTCAAATCTATGACTGAATCCCTCTGGTGAATTTTTCATTTCAGTCATACTTTTCAACTTCAGAATTACCATTTGGTTCTTTTAAATACTTTTCATTTCTTCACTGATATTCTCTGATAAGACTGTATCATTATACCTTCCTTTAATTCATTAAACATGGTTTCCATTACACCTTTGCACATATTTATAGCAACTATTTTGGTCAGCTAAATTCACCATTTGAGCACATTCAAAAGTAGTTTCTTTTTTTAATGTTTACTTATTTTTGAGAGAGAGAGAGAAAATACGTGGGGGGTGGGGGTAGGGCAGAGAGAGAGGGAGAGAGAGAGAATCCTAAGCAGGCTTTGCACTAACAGTGCTCAATCTCATAAACTGTGAGATCACGACCTGAGACAAAATCAAGAGTTGAACCCTTAACTGACTGAGCCTGCCAGGGTATCCCAAAAGAGTTTTTGTTGGCTGCTTTTTACTGTGTATGGGTCACACTTCCTTGGTTCTTTGCATATGTCTTTTTATTTTGGAAAGCTGGACATTTTAGGTAGCACATTCTAGAATCTCTGGCTATCACCAGGATTGTTTTTGTTTGCTTGATTGGGAATTTATTTGGTTAATGACTTGGCTGAACTCATTAAGCAAGGTCAATTTCCCCTACAATGTTCAGACTCTGATGTTCCTGCTCAAAATTTCGCCCTAGTTTTTAATCTTCTGTCTGGCTACCTCAGCATCACTCCCGGGTCCATTCTAACAACTTACTGGTTGAAGGTTGTGCCGGAACCTGCTTGGCCGGTCAGATTGTTACCCTTTCCCACTGCGTATGTATATAGCTTGAAGGCTGCTATCATAGTTGGGAGAGTTTACAAATTTTCTTTACATTCAGCCAGGGACTACAAGTTTGGATCTTTCTTCTCTGATCACTACTGAGAGGGCATAGTGTGGGGCATCACACAGTGCTAGATAACCAGGGATTAGTTCAATGTCAATTTTCAGCTTGACTCCTTAGGAGTTACCCTGTGTGAGAGCAGTTTGTGCAGTCAGCATTCAGTTAGAGGTTGTGCTTAAAACTGTGTTGCCAGGGTGGCTACCACACTATGGTAATGGTGGTGCATGTGCAGCATAGGGATGTTTCCATGTCTTCCCTGTCCACCTTGATCCCTAGGCACAGTTTAGCACGTGTCCACAACCTTCCCAACCTGCAGATGTATCTGCTATCAGAAACGCTCTTCCTGGCTCAACTTCCTCCAAATCTCTCTACTAAACTTCCAGTCGCTCTGCTGTTCTGCTCTGATACAAGAGCTCCCAGCCTTCTTTCAGTGGCTCTGCACCAAGATCTATGTGGTTTCTACAACACCCTTAAGCCTGGAGTTCTCTACTCTGTTAAAATAATTCCCTGAGACAGAACTTCAGAACTCTTTATTATTATGGCCTAGCTCTCCTCCTGGCTGTGTAGAGCCATTGTGCCAGCAGACTTGAAGATGAGGACCCACTCTTCCTGGAGTGACAGCCCTGCTCTACAAGTAGGCACTGGGGGTAGGAGTGCCGGCTCCTGGCTGGCTCAGCTCACCTCGGCTGGCCGGTACCTCCACTCCAGGAGCTAGCTGGGGCGGGGGTTACACGCTCTAGTAGGTTTAGCCTGCCCTGCCTCCACCACACCAGTGAATCTGGGTGAGGAAAGAGAAGACATGGCCCTCTCTGCGGAGCCTGCCTGAATAGAGCTCTGACGGCACAGGCCCATCGGCAATGAGAAATGCCAGCAACTGGCCCCTCCTGGTCTGAAAACTTCCAAAATGGAAGTTTAAAAGAAAGTGAATCCCCATCTTCTTGGCTGTCTATGCCCAGGGTAGAGCTTTCATAATGCAGAGTTGGGGTGGAGGGGGTAACAGAGCTCAAATGTTATAAACTTGATCTTACTAATATTTAGATTTTCTTTTTCTTCTAATGTTTGTTTATTTTTGAGAGAGAGAGAGAGTGCATGAGCAGAGGAGGGGCAGAAAGAGAGTGGTACAGAGGCTCCAAAGTGGGCTCTGCTCTGACAGCAGAGAGCCCGATGCATGGCTCGAACCCACAAACCGTGAGATCGTGACCTGAGGTGAAGTTGATGCATAACTGACTAAGCCACCCAGGTGCCCCAATATTTAGATTTTCTTAAAGAAATGTTTCTTTATTAGTGCTTAGAGCAGTTTCCAGAGAATTTAAATGATTGTTAAAAGTTATTTACCCGTTAAAGTTTGTTTTGTTGAAGAGAGGTCCACTGAGCTCCCTACTCTGTCATTCTGGAAGTCCCACCTCCCTCTGCTTTGTCCTGCATACACCTTTGCATCTTCTACCCACCTCAAAATGTATTCATTCCAGTAGTGAAGAAATGTGGAAATGTGGAAAAGGCAAATCACGAGAGACTTTTGGATGCTGAGAACAAACTGAAAAGGCGGAAAAGGGAGGGGGGGAAGAGAAGGGGAGTGATGGTCATGGAGAGGGGCACTTGCGGGGAAGAGCTCTGGGTGTTATATGGAAACCAACTTGGTAATAAACTATTAAGAAAAAAAAAAAACTCTGAGTTTTGTCCTCCTTCTCTGCTGCCCACCCCATCCCAGAGTTAGGTTAATTTGTCTTTTTTTGGGGGGGGATGTTTATTTTGAGAGAGAGAGAGAGAGGCAGACAGAGTGTGAGCGGGATAGGGGCAGAGAGAGAGAGGGAGACACCAGATCTGAAGCAGGCTCAGGCTCTTAGCTGTCAGTCAGCACATAGCCTGATGTGGGGTTCAAACTTATGAACCACATGATCATGACCTGAGCCAGAGTCAGACACTTAACTGACTGAGCCACTCAGTCACCCCAGATTGTCTTCTTTTGATCAGAACATTCCAATGCCTTACTGGCTGCAGGATACAATCCCCGCCAATGATAAGGAATAGACGAGTTTCCACCTGTATTGTAGACTGAATGTTTGTGTCCCCACTCCCTCAAATTAATATGTTGATGCACTAACCCCCAGTTTGATGGTGTTTGGAGATGAGGCCTATGGGAAGTAATTAGGATTAGGTGAGGTCATGAGGGTGGTGCCCTCATCAGGAGGGTAGAGCCCTTAAAAGAAAAGATACCAGACAGGTGCTCTGTCTCTGCATGCAAGAACATAGCCAGAAGATGGCCATCTGCAAGCCAGGAAGAGAGTTCCCACCAGGAACCAAATCTGCCAGCACCTTAATTTTGGACTTCCAGCCTCTGGTGCAGTGAGAAACAAATTTATGCTGTTTAAGCCTATATCTATATCTATATCTATATCTATATCTATATCTATCTATCTATATAGATATATACTGTATGACTCTCTACCTTTATATCTATATACACAAAGGCACCACCTTACAGCTTTGCCCGGGGAATGACCAGGTTGGAATATTAGTAATTCGTTCTAGCAGAATGAGTCTGGAGTTGTGGCTGGTAAAGAGGAGGAAGAAAGAAAAGGTTTGAGATACATTCGACCACAAGAATGGCAGCTGATGTAGAACTAACATGA
>NC_043713.1:46434270-46501981 GCF_006229205.1 Suricata suricatta
AATGACCAGGTTGGAATATTAGTAATTCGTTCTAGCAGAATGAGTCTGGAGTTGTGGCTGGTAAAGAGGAGGAAGAAAGAAAAGGTTTGAGATACATTCGACCACAAGAATGGCAGCTGATGTAGAACTAACATGAATGTCAACAGATTATTAGAAAATTTAACATGAGACATTCTGTCCACTCCCTGCTCTCAATTTACGTTTAAGACATAATTGGGGGAATGTCAACAAAACAAAGGGCAGCTAGAAAATGCTTTCCTGTGATAGGAGGGGAAGAAGATAAACTACCTGCCTGTCCTAACCCTCCTCTTCTTGCTTTTGCTGAAAAGACCTGCCTTCTCCCACCATAAGCTCCTCTGGGCTTGGGCCTTCGTGGACACCTGAAACATAAGGTCTCTACCCCCTGTCCCTCCCACTCATTCCTCACGTTGTCCATGACAGTCTCAGGGTCTCCAGCTTAAAACAGAAATGCAATAGTCCCCAACTTGTGTGCAAAACTTCATGATTTGGGATATCTTTCCCCAGAAACAATATTATGAGCAAGAACGAGGTACTGATGCCAGACCACAGAGCCAGTTTAGAAGAACCTACCTCTACTATGATCCACATGATTCTAACCTGTGCATGGCCTGACTGATATGTCCATGTAAAACGCATGGGGCACCCCAACTGTAACTACTGAATTTCTCTAGCTGACGGAGAGCTTCTGTGGCTCCGAGGTGGCAAACGCTGAGAGAATAGACATCTGTAAACAGGGCACACCAGGGGACCAGCAGGAAAAGGAAGCATTTCCTTTTCCATACAAGTGAGGGCTTCCCAGTCAGTGTATCTGTAACCTTCACCACTATGAGGTAATTGAGAAATACAGGGGCTAAGCAACTTGCCCCAAGTGACACCTAGAATGAGCCTGTGCTTCACCATGTTAGCCTCCCACTCGGGGAGACTAGGTCCTGCTTGCACCGGCCTCCACAGTTTTCCAGCATGGCTGGCCTGGCAGGTGAGATGGCTCAATACTGGTTCTAGTCTCCCTTGGTGCTCAGGGGCTGGCAGGCTAAAAACAGCACTTCCTAGATTCTCCTGGAGCTGGGTTCCTGACGTCTGGATGTCAACTTGGTTTTGCAAATAAGAAGTGCCCCAAGAGGCACCTGGGTGGCTCAGCCAATTAAGAGTCCGGCTTCTGGCTTCAGCTCAGGTCATGCTCTCACAGTTCGTGGCTTCGAGCCCCGCATAGGGCTCTGTGCTGACAGCTAGCTCAGAGCCTGGAGCCTGCTTCGGCTTCTGTGTCTCCCTCTCTCTCTGACCCTCCCCTGCTCTCTCTGTTTCTCACAAAAAAAAAAAAAAAAAAAAAAAAAAAAAGTTCTCCAATAAGGTTGGAAGAGTGGAAAGTAAGGAGAAGGCCGCCTTCCAGCACCTACTGAACATTTCCACAGCAGAGTCCCCCACAGCTTCCTGGGGACCAAGAGATGACCATGGAGGCAATGGGACTGCAGTCCTATGCTGTGGCTATGCTACCACAATCTGGGCTTAACACTCAGCCTTTCTATGGAGAGCCCCTTGGAAGCCCCCAGGGAACCTGCTGCTCAGCCTGTAAGGACTCAGCTGAGCACCTAAGTACCCAGAGCAAGTCCCTGTCTGTTTATAATACCTGGAATGGTGCTCAGTCCCTACAGTGAGCCCCCACTGATAATCCTCTCCTCTCTTCTCTCCCTTTCCCTCCCCTACTGGGGGAGGAATACTGACAGACAGTGGAGAACAGGCAGAGGAGCACTTGGGCAAGTTCATTCATCCATTTGCTAGTTCACCCAACATTTCCTGCCTTCCTATTTTGCTCTAGGGCCTGGGCCAGATACCTCCTCCTCCCACTCTCCATCCCGTTCCATGACTCTTACTAGGCAGGATGAGGCACTAGGACACAGAATGGAGAGGCGGGAGGAAGTCTGTGGTTCCATGCTTCCTGGCCCCCCTCCCTGGAATGCCCACCTTGTCTCCTTTTCTGGCTACCAGGCTCCTAAACGCTGCAGGGATACCAGCTCCTTCCAGAGCCTGGACTCAGGCAGCTGGCTCTAAAGCCCGTGTGCTCACCACCAGGGAGAGGTAGGGGAGGGTGCGGAAGACAAAAGAAGGGAGGTGACATGGTCCAGGTAAGGAGACAGTCACAGTCACATGTAACACAAATATATAAGCCAGGGGCTCACTTATTAAACTGCAGGCCACACAGCTGTGGCAGCAAGGACCTCTGCATTTGCTCTAGAGGGACTAATGATCACGTTATGTGTGGCCCACTTACCTTGGCAAATAGGGAAAGAATAGAAACCCAGGCGGCAGGCATCACACCGAGGACCCTCGACCCCAGGGCGGCAAAGGCATCTTCCGTAGGCATCACATATTTCAGGGAGAACCCCTTCCAAGTCACAGTCACACCCTGTGAGGAGAAGAGATTCTCAGAGGGGGCCTCCAGCCTCCATTCCTTTTTCAATTGCTGCCTTCCCTCAGGTTTCTGTCACGGAAACTTAAGATTATGAGTTATCTACAGCTTATAGACATCCTTGACCTGGAGCACTAACATTCAAGGGAAAAAAATATCAAGAAAAGGTCAGAGATGCCATTAAGAAATATATAGGGTGGGCACTCATTTTCAAAGCAGTTAAATCTTTTAACATCTATCCCTGGGGAAGGGTTCCTGGGTGGCTCAGTCAGTTGAGTGTCCGACTCTTGATTTCAGCTCGGGTCATGATCCCAGGGTCGTGAGATCGAACCCCACATCAGGCTCTGTGCTAAGCATACAGCTTGCTGGGAATTCTCTTTCTCTCTCCCTCAACCCCTCTCCCCTGCTTGTACTCTCTCTCTCAAACAAAACAAAAAAACCCTATCTACTCCTTTGTTTTTTCCAAACCTTAGCCTTATACTGTAAAATTCAATTTAATAGATTCCTATCTAATGACAATCTTGAATCAAACATATTTCTACCTTCCACTTTTTTTACTTACTAACATATTTTATTTATTTTTTTAATAGCTTATTGTCAAATTGGTTTCCATATAACACCCAGTGCTTCTCCCCACAAGTGCCCCCCACCATGACCATCACCCCCTCCCTCCCTCCCCCTCCCCCTTCAATCCATGATTCATTTTCAGTATTCAGTAGTCTCCCTTGATCTGTATATATACAATGGAGTACTATATGGCAATGAGGAAGAATGAAATATGGCCATTTGTAGCAAAGTGGATGGACCTTGAGGGTGTCATGCTAAGCGAAATAAGTCAGGCAGAGAAGGATAGATACCATGTTTGCATTCATAGGTCTAACAGGAGAGACCTGGAAGGGTACCTTCCACTTTTTAGAAGAAAAGAAATTAACATAAATTCAGCCCTACTATGTACCAGCCGTGGGTTTGTGGGGCTACACTTGGGTTGTCTTGCTTAATCCTCCGGGCCCAAGGCCTTCCCAGAAGTTGGGCTGCTTCCTGTCCCTCAAACATGTGCTTACCCACCTCAGGGCCTTTGCTCTGCCTGTTCCCTCTGCCTGTAATGCCCCTCTCCAGTTCTTTCTCATTCTCTCCTTGAAAGGTCTTCCCCAACCAATTAGCACAAGAACCTTCCCCCTTTCCCTCCCTTCTTCTCTACCCTTGCTATGTTGGTCTTTCACAACACAACAACGATTGAAATCACTGAATGGCCTCATGACTTGTGCTTTGACCCATAGAAGGAAGTGAAAGTGCTCAGATGTGATTTTTGAGCCCAGGTCACAACAGGTTTTGTGGTTTCCATTCTCTCCCTCCAGGAACCCTGAGACCACCATGTGAGTCCACAGGGAAAGGAAAGCTTTACTGTCAATTACAGTCTTGGCATTAAAACCAAGCACTGGAATTCAGTAAGAAACCTGAACTTTATCATTGGCATTGAGGCCCAAAGGATCCTGATTTATAACCACATGTGAACAGAAAGCAAGCATCTGGTACCTCTGCATTTTTTAAATCATTTCTGAAAATCACTTTTCAACATTTCCTCTTCCTTACCTAGCAAGTAGTCCCACCCAGAGTCAGAAACCACGAGGGCCCTCTCACGTCTCCCTGACCCTCACCTCCCCACACCTCACCACTGGGTCATAATGATTATGCCTCAGGAAAGTCCCTGGAATCCTCCTCTGCTTCCAGGGTTCCAGAGTCTTCATTCAGAGCTTTATCCCTGTTTGCCAAGATTATTTTGAGAGCCTCCTAACCAGGCTGCCTCCTTCCCATCCTGTCCCCCTTCCAATCCATTCTCGATGCTGGATCAAGAGAGAGATCTTTCTAAAATGCCAACCTTCTCACCTCATATCATTTTCCAGTTTAAATTCCTCTAGGGTGACACAACACCTTCAGGACACAGCCCAAAGTCCTTGACATGTGTGACATAGTAACCCCTCCAAAATCTGCCAGGCAGCCAGCAGCCTAAGCAGCACCTTTGCACAAACTAGAAAAAGTGTCCCTGGTCAAGATGCTTTCCTGACCCTTGCTGTACAATGGCCACCATAAATATACAAATAGTCAATGTCCTCCACGGATACGGTGCCCCTGCGCCCTACACTCTGCACATCTGAGCCTGACTGCCCACTCTGACCTTTCCCTAATCCTCTCTACCCCCTGAACTTCTTCCTGCATCACCTGATTGAGCACCAGGGACCTACCTGCCCTCCCCTCTCCTATCCCTGTGCCTTCTCTCAGCTGTCCCTCTGCCTGGCTAACTCCTTCACGCTCTAAGAAGACTCAGCTCCTTCTCCTGCTCTAGGAGGAAGGTGGGCTCTCCTGGAGGGGGTCCTCCCTCCTCCCCCAGCCTCTACCTTCCACCTTCCTTCCTGCCTCCCTCCCTCTCTCCGTTCTGTAAGAATGCCCCTCCTGCCTGCTTCGATAGCTATGTGTTCTCACCGAGACATCGTGTTAACTCCTGCTGTCATAACTGCTTACCTGCCCGTGTTTTCACAGGACCAGGATCTTCCAGGGAGCGGGGACTGTGTGACAGGCAGCTGCCTTGGCAGTGCCTCATACAGAGCAGGCACTTGATGAAAGTTTAATGAATGAAGAATACGCTAAATATTCTCTTGAACATCTTCAATGTGTTTTAGTAAACACAATTCCTTGAATTCTATTTTATTGGCATCCATACAGAGCCTCCAAACAGAGCTATCAGAATGTGCTTGTCCATCTTTAAGCCTTAGCTTACAGGTTTCCATGACTACAGTGACCGTTCACCCTGCCAAGGAGATGAAATGCCAGGCCCTGGGAAGGACATGGCTGGAAAGCATGCCCCAGCAGCAGCTGCCCCAACCTCTGAGCTCCCATTGTTAGCATATCCTCCAGCCCCAACCACACTGACCTCAAAGGTCTGGCAAAGGTATGTTGCTAATTATAAAGTGACTGCAAAAATCAAACCCTTTTTATGATATTTGTCAAGAAACCTCCTGGGCACCCACGTCTACAGGCCATGTGAGGGGCTTTCCATAACCATCCTCAGCTTGCCTCAGTCTCCTAGGTAAAGTAAGCACCTGGAGTCTTTCCGCAACTGTTGTTCCGCTGGTCCCTGCTCTTTGAACTTGGAGGCATAAAAGTGCACACATGCCTGCAGGCTAGTGTCCCTCTCGACTATATGTTTCGCATATGCTGGCATTTTCAAACAGAGCCCTTGAAGACATATCGACGATACACTGATTTCCTAGAAATAAATCTTAAGTGGACATAAATGATCACTTGGACCCAGAAAACCCTGATAATATCCAAAGTCATCAAGATAAGCTTCATGAATATAATATAACGAAGAATGAAGAAAATATAATGAAGGTAAAAAAACCTGCAAATATTCTGATCTGCAAAACTATTCTGTTCCTTTCCTTTAAGTCATTGTGTCTGGAACTGGGTGTATGGATTTTCTAGGTAAGTGGTTCTCAATCTTTGCTGTACTTTGGAATCTCCTGGGAAAATACAGTTGCCTGGGAGTAGAATCCTAAAGCCAGAAATTCTGATCTAATACCACGATCTATAAACTATGGCCTGAGAGCTAAATCCATCCCGGTTTTAGAAAATAAAAGTTGTATTGGGACACCAGCCAAGATCTCACATTTACATGTTGTCTATGGTCACTTTCCTGGTACAACAGCGAAGTTGACTATTTGCAGCTTCACCTTCAAATCCAAAAACATTTACCGTCTGACCCTTCGTGGGAAAGTTTGCCAACTGTTAAGTGGGATTTTCAGCAGTTAAAGCAGCGGTTCTTAACAAGAGACATCCATCAGCATCATCCGGAAAACCTGTTCAAAAGATAAGCCTGAACTTCATCCTGGAAAAGGCAGATTAAGATCTGGAGTGCTACAGAGGAATTTCTACTTTGCAAAAGCAAGGGATTCTAAACGACAGGACTTTTTAAAGAACCACTGTACTAGAAAACAGGAAAGTGTCAATGGACCTTCATGAATTCAAATTCCCCCAGGGTGGGAAGGTGCTTGGTGTTAGCCAGTGTTCTGCCTCTTGTAGCAGCTGACATGTTCGACCTTCTAATGTTCATGCCGAGACAGGCCCCAAAGTGGGTGTTCTTATTTTTATTTTTATTCAATGTTTCTTTCTTTGAATGTTCCTCCCTCCCTCCCTTCCTCCCTTTCTTCCTTCCTTCCCTCCTTCCTCCTTCCTTCCTTCCTACCTTCCTTCCTTCCTTCTTTCCTTTCAAGAGAAGAAAGCCAGAATCCCAAGAAGGCTCTGCGCCATCAGCAAAGAGTCTAGCATGGGGCTCCATCTCATGAACCATGAGATCATGAAAGGAGCAGAAACTAAGAGTCAGATGTTTAACCAAATAAGCCCCCAACCGAGTGTTTTTCAAATGCAATAATCAAAGGGATGCCTGGGTAGCTCAGCTGCTTAAGCATCCAACTTCAGCCCAGGTCATGATCTCGGTGTTGGTGAGTTCGAGCCCCACATTGGGCTCTATGGTGATAGCTCGGAGCCTGGAGCCTGTTTCAGATTCTGGGTCTCCCTCTCTCTCTCTGCCCCCCCCTCAAAAAATACGTGAATAAATATAAAAAAAACTGAAATAAAATGTAACAATCAAAGACCAAATTGAAGTAATAACTGCATTCAAATTCCCAAATAGATCTCACTGAATTCATTGAAACTTCTTTTCCTTGAGGCTGTGTTCTAAGGCTTCCCTCATATTTTCTAACAGATGTCTGAACCTCTCTTTAAGTTCAATTAAATTTCTTTTTCTGAAGTCACCAACAGTCTACTGGGGAAGAAAAAGGAATTGAATAACAAAAGGATTACTGGAAACAGATGGCAAATGGGAGATCTAAAACATTCTTGTGGAAGAAAACCCTAGATGTGTGGTGTGATCAAGGCTCAAAGGCCGAGTTCCATTCTAGTCAATGAACAGACATTAAGGGAACATTTGTAGACAGCCACTGGGGACAGAACACCACCTGATATGGGCAGGGGAGATACTGTGGGAGTTGGAACCATAGCTGCTGTCCTCAAGTGACCAAGTGTCTGGTGATGGCTTCAGACAATACTCCACATAACCATGCAGAGAGCCCTGGTTTGCTCACGTGAGCAGGGTACGCGCAGGGCAGGAGAAGGAAGGAACATGGGAAGATAAACTGGATCACATTACCTGGGCTCAGGTGAACCCCCTGTGCTGCCCCCAAATCCTAGGACATTCCCCAAGCCTGCTCTCTCCCCCACATTCCGAGATGACTCTTAGCATACCTTCTGTCTCTTCAACCCCAAAGCTTCCTTGCCAACCTCACCTTCTGCCCCTGACCTTGGTTCTCATTCCATAGAGAAAAGAAAAGGAATAGCCAGAAGACAGTGTCCCTAAGTTCCCACCACTGCATTCACCTGCCCCCCTCCAGCCCTGCACCTCACCTTGTCTTTTACAGCCTTTCCCGCCTCAACAAATGGCACCTCTTCCTCCTGTTTGCTCCATCCAGAAGCCTTGGAATCACCCCAGTGGCCTCGCTTTCACTCACATCCCACCTCTAAGCCGGCAATTCCCTGGCCAGTCCTGTCGGCTCTATCTTCTGATTATAGCCACATTCTGTCCACTTCCTGTCGCCTCCACTGACACCTTCTGGTTCTGAGCCACCACCGTCTCTCCCTCACAGATTGTCACAGTAGCCTTCCAGGGCATCTCCCTGCTTCTTCTTTTCCCCTCCGACAACTGGTTTTCAACACAGTCACCATAGGGTCCCTTATGCAACGTCATTTGTCTATGCAAATTGTCCATGGCTCCTGAGAACAGAAGATAATGTCTTTGCAGTGGGTGACAAGGGTGGGCCATCTGGCCCCCAGCACTTCCCTCCTTACCTCTCTTGCGATGCTCACTCCGCTTTCACACCCTGCTCTCCCTTTTGTCCCATGAAGACCCCCTCCCCTCATGCCCCTGCCCCAAGGACTCTGCACTGGCTCTTTCCTGGGTCTGGATGCTTGTCCCCAGATACCTGCAGAGCTCACCCCTCACCCCCTAAGGTCCTTGCTTATCTCTTCAGTAAGGTTCCTCCTCCACTGTCCTATTTAAATCTGCAAACCTCATTCCCTCACCTCTCTCCCAGACTTCTGTTCTACACAACACTCATGGCCAAGCACACCCCTTGAGCTGTTGTAGTGTTGCAGAAATGGAAACCTGCCAAAGAGAGCTCTCCACAGACCATCTTCTTGCCTGGTCACAAGTGCCCCTTCTCTGCCCACCCGCACCCGACATAGTGGGAGGAGAGCCACATGCGCTCACATATACCTGGCACTACCTCTGCCCCAGTGAGATGAGCACGTGACCATCAGGCTGCTACTGGCGCCCTGGGGGGTGAGAAGCAACCTCAGTGGATGACGGGAACATGATTCAGAAGGGGCATGGTCACGGGCCGTGTACATGTGGTGTGTCCTTATGTCAGCACAGTGTGCCTTTCTGAGTGTGTATGCCCCTCTGTGTGTCATTACAGGTTTACATAGGAAACTGCCCACAGCTCCAGAATCAAACCTCAAGACCTAGAATATTCCTCATAGGGTTAGTTTATGCCTACCATGTGAAAGCCCCCCCCTTAAAAATAGCACTTGTGCAGCACACAACTTTGCATATCATAATCTAACACAGGGAGATTTTATTTATTTAGTGCTTTATATATTATTTTTGTTATTGTAGGAGTCCCTCTGCTGGAATATAAGCTATCAGAGAGCTGGAAATCTTTGTCTGCTCTGTTCACCGATAAATTTCCAGCACACAGAATGGTGCTGGGCACATAAGAGGTGACCATAAAATAGTTGCAGAAAGAGTGATTAGGTAGGTGTAGCACCCACACCCTCTCGGCACTCACCTCTCTACCCCAAAGGCTGCTTCCTGCACACCTCTGCCACTCTCTGCCTAGGCGGGTACCCTCTGGAGGAGCTCCTTGGCCTTCCAGCATACCAAGTTGCTGGAGTTAATGCCCAAAAGCCACCTTCCACTCAAGCAGGTAACTGAAGGTATCCCTTCAGCTGGGATAATGCTGAGCAAGTCCTTGCTGCTGCCCAGAATGGAGCTCCTGGTGCTGCGGGAGGACCTTGTTTGCTCACAGCTCCCTTCACTCCCTGACCCACTCTCTTACTGATGTTTCCTGGGATCATATCCCAAATCGCATGTTTGCACTCAAATCTTTTCTCAGGGTCTCTGTATGTAGAACCCAACTGAGACAGTCGGCAACTGACTGCCACAGGACGTTTCGAGCAAGCAAGTGATCTGCAATTCAAACTCTGTTAAATTCCCTTAATCTGGTAGCATCCTGCAAAACACAGACTGAAACACAGAATGATGGGTGGTGAGGAACTGAAATAGGAGACACCCACAGGCATCCACCATGCTCTGGTCAGGACCATTGAACTTGGGCACAGTAGTTAGTGGGCAGAGGAAGTAGAAAAATAATATGGAGTTTAACATTTCTGCTGAAGTTAAACCAAAAGAGAAAGTACTTGCCTTTTATATCTCCAGCTACTGAATCTTCTGGACTTGGAGTAGAAATAGGGAAAATGGGAATTCCTAGAAAAAGTGTTAAAAAAAGAAAAAGACAGAGAAAGATTAAGGAGATGGTAAAGTAAAACATTAAGTTGCATAAACTAGGAGGAAGCCCTTCGAACTTAGCAAAAAGGTGTACGTGGAGCCTAATTTAGAGAAAAGCAGTACTGCTTGGTCTATTGAAAATAACTCAGCGACTGAAACCAGCCTGGTCAGGCGTTCTGATTTATATATTAAATGAACTGAAATGGATAGTTTTGTGCTCACGATAGCTAGGTCTCAGTCTAAGCAGGGATGAGCTTGGTTTCTACAGAATTTTTGTTGTTGTTTTTTAATTTAAAATTGAAAATAGGGGTTTTTTAAATGTCTTTTTTCAAGTTTTTCCCCCTAAAATTTGACTTATGCCATAAAATAGTTTTGTTTTTTTGTCACTAAAAAGACAAATGCAATTTCTGCTCAGCCTGTATCTAATAATTAAAGATTCTAAACTGATTAAACCTCAATTCAGTGTTATGTTGTTTGGGCTTAAAAACTGGTTCCTTAAAAAAAAAAGAAAGGTTTCTGTAAATACAAGATAATCATATAATTCACCTCCAAACCAGGATACTCTAAGGTGAAAGGAGGTGCTAGGTTCAGAATTCTCCTGGGAGAGCAGGTGTGAGCCAGTACATATAGTCACCCTATTCACATGTGTCCCCTGCCGAGTCCCCACAGTTCAGCACACTCTTCCTGCCATGCAGAACTGGGAAGGCAAAAACCAGCACAACCCTGGCAGGAGAGGGGGTGGGGTTGAGACAGTGTTTCTTTGTCCTAACACAAAAGTGCAGTGTTTACACTTTTGCAGAGCAAACAGAACCAGAGCTCCTGTAACAATCTGCATTTGCAGGGCTGGTTTCTGGCTCTCCTGCTGCATGTACTGTGGTGTTTCTACCAGATACATATATTTTCTCTCTCAGAGATGCTGAGACACTCACTCAGATCACTGCAGGGGGGAGGGGTGGGGCCCTTGATCGCCTGGCCTATCACACAGTGGGGGAGAGGGGAAATATATTCCGTCCCCCCAGGTACCCAAAACAATGTATATGCAAACAAACATCTGGTACCCTTGACACTTCTTCCAGGTTCTTTTTGAAAGTCAATCACACGCATGGATCACTGGCAAGTTGAAATTGCCAATATTTGACCTCTCTGACCTACTGGGATGATACTCCTATGGTACAACCTAACATGGTCACCAGACTTAAACAAGTGACTAGAAAATGTACTCACAAATTTTATATTTTTAACTTCTGGCAACACTTCCATGCCCCATTTCCATGGTGCGCCCCCCCCCCCACCGCCTGTCGTGCTCTCAGGAGTTAATGCATAAGGCCCAGCTCTGTGCCAAGGAAGGAGTGCAGCCAATACTTACTCAAGCAAGACGGGAAATTGTAGTACCCAACCGCACACTCCTCACAGTGATCTCCACGGAAATTCGGCTTGCACTTGCAGCGGCCTGAGCCCGGCTCACAGTCATCTGCGTGTTCAGGGTTACAGCTGCAAGCTAAGAGAAACGCCAGGTTTCAGAGATCAGGCCTTCCCTTCCCTAGACTTAATAAGGTAACTATGTCCCCACGACTTCTCAAGCAATGTTTAATACCCTACTGTTGGTCCACAGTGATTCTTGAAAGGGCACAGCCTGTTTTTCTACTTCATACCTTGTCAATAGTTTGCATTGATCAAATGCCAGAGGCCCTCAGAGATAAGCTTTTCAAAAGGCATCCACACTGAGTTCTCCAGAATATAGTTTACTACTTGGAGCACTGCCCAGCTCACCACAAAAGAGGAAAGGTCTGCACAAACTACAGTCAGAGGGTCTGGATGGGCGTTTGCTGTAGCCCCTGGTACGTCTGTTGGCCATAGCCCCTCCTGGCCACAAGCCAGCTGTGAAAGTCCATGGTGATCATCATTAAACAGGTGTGATGCAGTCAGACACGTGGGATGCCTGGACACTGACATATCATCTGTGGACAGCACAGCAAGATTGTGCCCATAAGCTGAATGTTAGATTCCACGGTAGGGCTTACTGAAGGCAGTTCTGCAACCAATACGACTATTAGGTTTGCATTCCAGACAGACATACTTTGGCTACAAGAGGCTTGGTAGCCCCTCACTTAGGAGCTTTCCTTGACCTGGAAAGTTCTGACCTTGGACAGCAAAAATACTGTCATAACCCAGCTAGGCACATGTCCCAAGAGGCACTGGGAGACTAGGGAAGCCCTGGGTATTTAGCATCCTCCCAGCCTGGCTTCTTCTGGGGTCCGCTGCTTAACTTGCTTAGGATGATGTGTCCTGTGGATTCTTTACACTAAGCCTGTAATATCTCTGTGAGACTACGAGACACTTCAGTGATGAAGAAAGAGGCTTCTTTCTCAGTGATGGACAGCTGAGATTCCCGAGAAGGTATGTCTGTATTCATTATATCCTGGTCTCCTTTGCTAAAGCCTGTACTTTGTGGGCACAAGAAATGTGATAGACATACTTCGTGGGATGATGTGAGGGAGGGAAGGAACACAGGAACACTCTTTTAACAAGGATAAATGCCCAACAGAGAGGCAAATCAGAGTCTCCACATTCTTTGGACTTGGATGCCCTCAAATGTTAATGATATAAAGAATGAATCTGGGGGTATGGTGGGCACAGTGGCCAACTTCAGGCCTGGATCTATTTTCCAACTGTGACAGCCACAGAACATAAAATAGATGGCACACGTACAGCAAAGTCCACAATCTGGCCCATGTCTGACAGTTCCCCAGGGAAAACCCAGAGCATCTTTCTGTATCATGGATATAAAATGGCACAGAGGGGAATCAGGCAGATAGGACCTGTATCCTGGAGCTAGTTACTGGTTAGCGGTTTTGTCACCTGGGCTCAAATATTTAACTACTCAGAGCCTTTGGTGTCTCCAGATCTAAAAATGAAAATAAGAATACAATGTAAGTTGGTTGTATCAGATACTTGTGAAAGTATTTCACAATCCCTTGCATTTAGTGAGTGTTCATTAAGTCATAGCTATTTTAGATATGATGACTATTATCGGATCCTTGTGAAATCATTACTATGTTGTCTTGATGCTAATTTGGACAAAAATTTTAAACTACAGGAGCTCGCAAAAACATGTCACAACAGAAAACAGAGGAACATTTGTGACAGTGCTAGTACGTGACAAGCTCCAAATCTTTCTGTCTTCCTAGGTTCTTCTGATAGCATTTCATTCTGTTAGAGAATATGCAGGCATACCTCGTTTTACTGTGCTTTTCCTTATTGTGCTTCGCAGATACTGTATTTTTTACAAACTGAAGGTTTGTGGTAACCTGTATCAAGCAAGTCGATCACTCTTTTTCCAACAACGTTTGCTCACTTTGTGTCCCTGTTACATTTTGAGTATTCTCCCCAATATTTCAAACTTTTTCATTAATATATTTGCTGTGGTGATCTGTGATCAGTGATTACAACTTGCTGAAAGCTCAGATAATGGTTAGCACTTTTTAGCAACAAAGTATTTTTTTCATTACGTTATGAACTTTTTTTTAGACATGATGCTATTGCACACTAAATAGGCTATATGGTACAGTCTAAACATAACTTTGCTACACACCAAAACATTCATTCAACCAGCTTTATGGCAATAGTCATTCAATTGCAATTATCGCTTTCTCCCGGTGGGCTAGAATTGAACCCACAAGATCTCCAAGGTATGCCTGTATTATCATTCTCATTTATATATAAGAAGTCTGAGGCTCAGGGAGATTATGTACCTGACTGAGGTCACACAGCTAGAAGGAGCAGAGGCAACAATGTGAATAAAGAGAGAAGGAAGGGAACTACTAGCCCACCAGAGTTTAGCCCGATGACCACGCAGTATGGTACAGACAGTGTAAGACATAACAAGTTGAAATGAAACTTACGGATGCAGCCGTTTGGGGCGTCAACTGGAACACCATAAGGGCGGTAATAACCCTTAGCACAGATTTCACAGTTCACACCAGCTGTGTTATGCTAGAAAGAAGCAAAAGAAACTTATAAGGAAGAGTACCAGGAAAGTCCTTACTTTGTGCTGTTCATCCAGTGAAATCATGGTCACATACGACTATAATTTCAAAGTCAAAAAAATAAGCATTCATCTTGAACTTGAGTCTCCAAGATCCTTCACAGGGCACTGACTGACAGGTGGCTCTGGGTTTTTTGGTTTTGGTTTTTTGTTCCGTTGGAAAAAGAAATAAGGGTAAGTTCCATGGACTAGACATCCCAGGTTTTCCCCTCTGGCACAGAATTGGCTTAGTGAAACACCTCATATTTCAGTGAGAAAAAAACTCAAGAGCACTATTCTCCCTTGCTCAAGCAGAAGAACTGCATGAACAACAAACGACCCTGAGGTTTCTCCCAGGGCTGAAAGGGCCACGTGTGTATCTTTATCTTTACCAAATTTCGGAAGAAATAGCACACACTGATCCTCTTCTCTTGTCATCCCAATTTTATCTGTGCTTTAGTCATGAAATCATGTTCCAAACATGTCTGTTATGTGAATGGACAATGTAGGCATGAGTCTCCTACACAGAGTTCATTTTAAAGTACAAGACTAGGCAGATTTTTATATGTCATGGTTAATCCTTGTGATTGTCACAAATCAAATTGCCCAACATGTATCATCAGTTTCTAAGAACTATACAGCACGGATCAACTCAGTGCTCTTGCTCTCTAATTCGGAAACAATCAGAAGGACAGTGCTATTTCATTAATGAAAAGGGATGCAATAGAAGTTAAAAAGAAAAAAACCAATATAACACACTTTGGCCCAAAAGAAGTCTGCATAAAATCAGAGTGGAGAACAAAGACCCTTTTCTGAATCCCTGCTCCCATTTTAGATAGTTTTATTAATTACAGATTTTTATTTACTGTCACTCCTTGTCCTGTGGGCTAAAATCTGAATTCACTTTAACACTGAGGTCTAAAACCACACTGGCCAAGTCTGACTCAACATTTACATGTGTAAACATTTGGGCAAATAAGAAACAGCTGTAGTCCACCTCCCTTCAATCAAATGCCAATTAACCTCTCAACTCTGCTGCTTGCCACCATGAACTTATAATAGACAGGATGTGAGGTTAATCTTGGTTCCCATAATTTTTCCCATTGAAGAAGGAAAACTTCTTTGAAGTGGGCAACCCCGCCTGTCCCTTCTACCATAAATTTTGGTTAATAAAGCACCTGCCCCAGGTACTGTAGTTTTAGGACACAAAGAACATCAACAAATGACCAAAAGAGAGCCACAAATCCCCCTGCAGATGGAATGATGCCCGTAGTTTACCTCCAAATCTTGGGTGTTCTCTGGGACCCTCACCTTCCCCTGAGAGAAATGATGCACCATTTTATCCACAAACATTATGGCCATGATTGGACCAATGTCAGAGGGAGACCCAAGGACAAGTGGTGCTTCTGTATTTTCCATATAGAAGGTGCTGGGGAAGCAGTCTCACTGGGAAGAATGGGAGCCTGAATTTGCATTTGCCTGACACTTAACACAAGATGAGAAAACCTCAAGCTAAAGAGAGGTAGGTGCCAATGGAATCTATGCAGGAGATAAGCCTACCTCTACCCCACTTACCCTTTCCTTTGGCTTTCTACAGAACACTCACCTAGAAGACCCCAGGCTCTTATCATTGACCATAATCTAAATCCTCCAAACACACCTCTTCCAAGACACTTTTCAATCTTCAAGTAAACCGCACATCTCCTCTTAATTCCTCACAGTTCCTCAACCGCAACAACACCGTTGCTGGCTTCCATTTCGGTGAACCTCAAGCACGTGGAGACTGTTAGTCTACTCACTGGCCATGCTCTCCCAGGAAGCCTCTGACCTGATTTTCCTTCCAAAGGCCAACATGACTTGGCCTGTGACCTCTCTGCCCTATCTGTTCTGACCCTCTCCCTTCCAGCCACATGGTCCCTTGTGGGGACCATGTGGGCCTCTGCCCTGCCATCCCCTCTGCCTAGAATGCCCTCTCCCAGACAAATGCCTGACTCATTCTCTGGTTTCTTCCAGGTCTTTACTCCAATACCACATCCTAGGGAACTGGCCACCCTACTTTAGACATCCCATACCCCAAACCAATACTTAAAATAGTAAACCCCAGAAGTAAAAATAAAATCAATAACATATGAGAATATGGCCATCTCTGACAAATGCTTGCCCTGCAGGATAATGACCTGGCTGTACTACAAGCCAGCTGATTGGCCATCCGTATGTCCCCAGGCCCAGCTCAGAGGAGATGGCAGATAGTTCTCATTCTGCCGTTACCAGAACTACATAGAAAAGGTGGGAGACAGCCAGGTTAGCTAGTGCATAGACTGAATGCTGGTGTCCCCTCCCAAAATGCATATGTTGAACCCTAATCTCCAATATGATGGTATTTGAAGATGAAGCCTTTGAAAAATAATCAGATCATGAGGGTAGAGTCCTAATGATGGGAATAGTCCCCTCAAAAGAAAAGTGATGATCTCTGTCTCCACTGCTTGAGGACACAGTGAGAAGGCAGCCATTTGCAAACCAGACACTGGATCTCCCAGGGCCTTGATCTTGGACTTCTCAGTCTCCAGAACTGTGAGAAATAACTCTATCTAAGTCTTTTTGTATAAACTCCAATAAGGTTTCATAGGTTTGGATGCAGCCCCACCATTACTTCTTCTATCTGTTGTTTCTTGGAGTACCTCTAATCATTCCATCCATTATAGCTATGTTCTCCTGCATGGATATGTGTCCACTTTCTATCTTTCTGGAATCTCTTTCTGAAATTTCTGGTCATCTTTTTCTTATTTTTCATGCTACTGTGGATTCCAGAAGGAGAAGATATTTTGCCTGTTGATGATCTTTTCTGTCATACTGTAGAAATGTGTTGCAGGAGGAAATGTAGCCATACATGCTCTATTTCTTGACCCCATCTCTTAGCTTTGTGTGGTGTAGGTATGTAGAAGAGACAAGCAGTTTGGAAATAGTGCAACCAACCCATCAAGGACAACAGCTAGGGAGCAAGCCCGACTGTTAGATCACAAGTCATGTCTCCACAAAGAAGCTAAAGATTCCGATTTAGTTAATGGAGATGAAGTATCTTCAAGCATCCTCTCAAACAACATGGATAATTTTCAATCTTAATAAGAACATCAGTATTTCATCAAAGGAAAGAAATCAAGGAGTCAACCCTCCAAATGTTGTGTTCCTCGCCTTCTTCTTTCATTGCTCTTTCCCCCTAATATTTTATTATAAAAATTTCAAAGTTTACAGTGAACATCTATACATGCCCCATGTAGAGTTTATCATTAACATTTTACTCCACTTGTTGTATCACATCATTACCCATTACTCACTTCTCTATCCACTAATCTGTCTGATTTTTTATGCATTTCAAAATAAATTGCAGATATCAGTCACTAACCCCTACAACTTTAGCATGCATATAATTAACTGTAGCTCAATGTTTGTTTTCCTTTTCATGTAAAATTTATATACACGTGCAAAACTCTTAATTGTACATTCACTGAGCTGTGACGAATGAATACATCTGTGAAACCCAAGTCCCTGTCTAGATATAGGACACCACCATCACATCAAAAAGTTCCCCACACCCCTTTCCACTCAACTGTCCCAGCACCACCTCCCCAGAGTTAACCACAGTACTGATTTTCCCACTCCTGATTAGTCTTCCCTGTTTCAGAATTTCGTTTAAATAGCCCTGGAACTTTACATATTCTTTTTTGTAAATTTTTCTTAAGATGATAGTGTTAAGGTTCTCGCATTTTATTGCATGAATCAATAGTTTATTGCTTGCTATTGCTCATTGGTATTTCATTGTATAAATATGGCAGTTTGTTCAACCATCCTACTATTAATAGACACCTAGACTATTTCCAGGGTGAGGCTATTGTGCATAACATGCAATATATAAACTTTTTGTAAACATGTTTCCATTTCTCATGGATAAATGCCTAAAAGTGGAATTTGTGAGTCATGGCGTAGGTGTTTTATTTTTAAAAACTGCCATTTTCCCATAGTGATGGTACCATATTTTATTCACATCAACAATGCATGAAAGCTATGGTTGCTCCACATTCTCAACAAAATTGATAGTAAGTTATTATTTTAATTTGCATTTCTCGGATGACTAATGATCTTAAGCCCTTTATTACTCATATTGGCCATTCATATGTCTACTTTGGTGAAATGGCTATTCAAATCCAAAAATATCTTATTAGGTTATTTGTCTTTTTATTAGTGAGCTGTGGGTGTTTTTTATATATCCTGAATACCAACCACTTGTCAGATTTAGGTTTTATGAGTATTTTCTCCCCATCTGTGGCCAGCCTATTTGCTTTCTTGATAGTGGGTTTTGTGAGCAGAAGTTTTAAATTTTGATGAAATCTAATTTGTCAACTTTTCATGGTCATTGCTTTCTGTGACCTAAAAAAAAACTCGGCTCATGTTCTGAATCACAAAGATATTCCTCTATATTTTTCTCTAAACCACTGCAGTTTCCATGTTACTGTAATCAGATCCATATCGATTTAGCTTTTATGTATGATTTGAGGTAGTGATCAAGGTTTATTTTTTTCCCCATAGAAACATTCAGTTATTCCAGAACCATTTGTTAAAAGGAATTTCTCCCTCACCACCATCCCCACACTGGATTGCTTTGGTACTTTTATCAAAAGCAAAATGTCCATAAGTGTGGTTCTGTTTCTATACTCCGTGTTCTGTTACACTGACCTATGTATCTACTCTTATGTTGATACGACACTGTTGTGGTTATTGTAACTTTATTCTTAGTCATTAAGTTAGATGATGCAACTCCTCTAACATTATTCTTTTTCTTCACAATGGCTCTGTATATTCTAGGTCATTTATGTAACCATATAAACTTTAGAATCTGCTTGTTTGCAGCACCTGGGTGGCTCAGTCAGTTAAGCATCTGACTCTTGATTTCAGCTCAGGTCATGATCTCAGTTTGCTTGGGATTCTCTCTCTCTCTCTCTCTCTCTGCCCCTACTCTACTCTCTCTTGCTCTCACTCTCTCTCTCCCTCTCTCTCTCTCTCTCTCTCTCTCACACGCGCGCGCTCTCTCTCAAAAATAAACAAATAAATATTTAAAGAAAAACTAGAATCCACTTGTCAATTTCTACCAAAAACCCTGCATTCAAGTGTTAAATCAATTTAGGGAGATCAATATCTTAAAATGGCAGATTTTTGTTATATATATTTTACCACAATAAAAAATTTAAGTTAATTATGCTAAGTATGTAACTTAAACAAGGCATTTCAAGTTTACATTGGAAAAAATTACAATGAACATAAACAAGTTTCAATAATTTCACATGCAAAAAAATGCTTTCACGGGACCACTATGAAAAAAAAAAGGGACTACACTGATGTTTTGTGGAAGAGCAAAGTATAAAACAGAATATCTCCAAAAGAAGAAAGAAGAACAACGTACTTTAAAGACACACTGCAGGACACATTTTATAGATACATTAATCCTTCATCTGGAGAAAGGATTCTTCCTACACATCCCAGTGCAATGCTTCTGCAACTTTAATGAGCAAAACAATCACCTGAGGGTCTTAGAGAAAAAAAGATCCTGGGATGTATGAAACCTGTGATTTGTAAGAAACTTGTGACTTCCACTTTCCTTATATTAATTAACTGCAATAACAAATGGTATAAAATGTGTGGAGTGGGAGAAAGATGATGGTGGATCTTTCTAAGGATTTGTGGCCCTGGCTCCATACAAATGCGCGTCTCAGGAAAAGAGTACCCCTTTAACAGTAACATTAACAAAACATCACTCTAACGGCACACAGGACAGAGTGACAATATGGACCAAATTCATGAACATTGTAGCTTCCTCTGCCATACATTCCTCTTGGCTAATTTCTAGTGAACCCAACTGTCCTACAGGAGGGATAAAAAAAAAAATCTGTGTTTCTTATTAAGGGTCAATGGCAGACTCCATAAATTGATCACGAGGTACTTCCTTACTAAGTCTAGATTTAGAAACTGTCTGAAAACAAGATTTGGGATCAGCATGGAAGCTGATGGCTATTCACCCTCCCTTTCTACCCCAAGATGGAGCATCCACGTTGACAGCCAGAGATTGTCCACTTCATTCAGGCAAAGATCTAAATGAAGAACGTAATCGGTAGAATCTGGGCAAACATGTCTCAGTCCATTTTCCCTACAATCCTTGGATGACATCCAGCTAATAAGGACTTTTATATACAAAAGTAATGTCTATAGAAAATACTTTATTTTATTTTAATTTTTTAATGTTTCATTTATTTTTGAGACAGCAGTGGAGGGGCAGAGAGAGGGAGGGAGACACAGAATCCGAAGCAGGCTCCAGGCTCTGAGCTGTCAGCACAGAGCCTGACACAGGGCTGGAACTCACAAGCTGTGAGATCGTGACCTGAACCAAAGTTGGGCGCTTAACTAACCTAGCCACCCAGGCGCCCCTGCATAAAATACTTCAAATTGCATCACTTACTGACATCTTTTTGGGAGCATGGCTTAATGACGTTCCTTTCCTATGGTGACATATCCCCTTTGACCTAAATAGCAACTCACCTGACAATTAATGCAGACCCCTCCACCTGAATAGACGCCTTGGATATTCAAGCTTGCCTGCTGCCTCTCAACATCAGGATCATAGTAACAGTCGATGGCATGACCATGGCAGTTGCACGCTGAAAAAGCCATTCGCAGTTAATATTCCATCATTATTATGAGACACTTAGTAAATTCCCCTAGATAGGATTACCACTCATTCAGCCGCAAGAAAGTCTATTCTGTATATGTGCTGCCAAAGCGAGCACAAGAAAGCCTATTTTGGAACACCATACTCTCAGTGGAAAATTTTAGGGATTTTCACACAAAGACTAATCTGTAACAATATGCAATGAACAGCTTCTTTCATTTAAAATTGAGTGGGAGAGGTTTCTCTTTAAAATAATAAAATAAAAGGTATAATTACAACTTATGGAGATAAGCCAAAATGCCAATTAAGCTTCATGCACAATGAGAATGTTACTTCTACCGCTATTACTACTACTTACAAGAACAACTGAGCTCTTGGTACACTGTAAAAAGTGTTTTATGTGCAATATCTCATTTAATGTATGTAATAACTCTCTAAGGTAGGTACTATTACCCCCAGAGCCCAAATGGGGAGGCTGAGGCTTAGAGAGGTTAAAGGGTGTGACCAGTAAGAGGCAGAATCCCGATCTGTATTGGACTCGAAAAACTACTCCCGATGTCAACACTCTAAGTTGTCATCTCAGCACTATTTATAGTAGCAATAAACTGGAAATAATTTTAATATCTAGTTATAAGGAAATGGTTAGCAAACAATAGCATGTTTGTTTGACTGTCATTTCTATGAAAGCAGAGACAGCTCATGTTTTGTTTGCAAACATGGGCTCCACCACCCCCCACCCCAGCACATAGTGAATACTCAATGAACACTCATTGGATGTGCTTAAGTCCACAGAATGGCAATATGTGAGCTATCCAAAAGGATGTCAAAGAGTTTTTAATGATATGGGGAAATATCTGTAAGCATTGAATGAAAAGAGTTGGATATAAAATTGTAGAAATACTTATATAAATAACCTAACATATTAAATAATAAGACTAAAGTCTGTATGAACAAAACATTAAAGCTATTAAGAGTGGTTCTATTTGAGGGCACCAGGGTAGCTCAGTCACTTAAGCATCCAACTTCGGCTCAGGTCATAATCTCATGGTTCATGAGTTCAAGCCCCATGTTGGGCTCTGTGCTGACAGCACAGATTCTGATTCTATGCCTCTCTCTCTCTCTCTCTCTCTGCCCCTACCCTACTCTCTCTCTCTCTCTCTCAAAAATGAATAAACATTGAAAAAAAAAGGGTGGCTTTCTTTGGGTAGCAAAATTATTGGTGATTCTATGCCTCTCTCTCTCTCTCTGCCCCTACCCTACTCTCTCTCTCTCTCTCTCTCAAAAATGAACAAACATTAAAAAAAAAGAGTGGCTTTCTTTGGGTAGCAAAATTATTGGTGATTCTACTTTTTAAATAATAAAAGTTATCTACAAGTAACGGATAATACTTCTAAAACTAGAATATAGAATTTAAAACCCATTTAGGATTGTCATCATTGCCAAGATGAAAAAGATCTAACATGAGTAAAATTCTTATTCTCTTTTAGAGAGAATATATATTCATTACATTCCACATAGATCAAATCTTCCAGATCTTTCTAGTAATTTGTTTTAATCAGTTCCCAGATAAATCTATTATGGAAGAAGACTGAGTTAGAATTTCAAGTTACGTTTGTGACAGGCTGAGTACCTTCTTTCCATTTCTTCAGTGGTGCCATGATTTTTAAAAAATTCAAGGCATTCATATTTACTACACTAGTTATTTCTCAAGAATTCTGTTCATTTTGAATTGCACTAATTCAAATGGAGTCTAGAAACCATCTAATGAATGGATGTTAATGGGTCTGATTTTCATATCCTGTTTTTGTCACTTGTAATCACTTTGACAAGTTTACACAGCTTTAAAACTTATGATGGAAAATTTTTAAATTTTCCTATGTGCTAGAGTTAAGCATGACCTTCATTTACTGAAGGATTCCGCTAATCTAGAAAACGAACCAAACTGCTAATGTTGGAGTTCATATGATAACACTCATTCAATCAAAATATCCTACACAAGTACTCAAAAGCCATGGAAGAAACAATTCCTGATCACTACTTTTCCCTCTTTCGGATCCCATTATCCGGGGGTGAGGAATGGAGAAGTCACTGGGAAAGAATCTGTTAGCTATGACTATAAATGAGAAGGGCCACCCTAGTAACAATCTTGGACGGAGACAGAGATGCACCTGGGCGGCCAGCCTGGGGAGTATCAACACTTTGTAACAATGTTAGAACCTCTCAAAGCCCTCTCCCACCTCCTCAATAAAAGTCCTTTTGAGTGTTTGCCAGCCAGAGACCGCATCAATCTTCTCTCTTAACAGTTACAAAAACATTTAGCCAAAAAATATAAGGTACAGATTCTTTCTTTCCCACCTAGTTCAACAAACGTGGATCTGAATACTTTTTGGTCAGTTGAAACAGGCAAATCCATCTTCACATGCTAAAAATATACAGAAAAAAAATAGGCCACAGTCTCCGAAGCCAATAAATAAAACTTACAAAAATGTTGTCAGCAATTGACATAAATGTGTGGCTTCCTAGATTAGTTTAAGAGAATTTTCAGTTGGATGTCTTAGGGCTTGTTAGAAACAGTTTTCTTGCTTTATATTACACCATAATTAAAAGCTGCCATTTCCATCCTTTTTCCTTCCTTCTCTGGTCCCCTTCATCCTGCACCTGCCTCAATCCTACTGCAGAACCCCCACTACTCCCTGCGTCCTGCCCTCAGTAGACATCAATCTCACCACCTTCCCTAATCTCTGTCTCAAAACAGTTAGGATTCCTATCCAGTATTGAATCCTAAGACATAGTGAACCATATTTTAGATCGCTAAAGAAGGAGAAGCCAGTATTAAGTGAATGCTTAATACATATTAGCAATTATTTTTGCTGTTATTTTTGTTCTCATGTTCATACCTGAATTTGGAATGGGGTACTTTTACCTCCAATCTGTGAATTTTTCATTACCATAGACCTGAGTCCCTAAGCCTGACATGACCCCACGGTCTTCATATGCTCTGGAGTGGGGGGAGGTACTTAGCGCCGAGCAACGTAGGGAGGTGCGGGCGGGGCCTCGCTTCCTGGTACCCCTCCCCCAGCACTCACCTTCACACTCATTGCTCAGTTCCCACGTGGCTGGCTGCCAGGGCCTCTGATTGTATCCTGCACAACAGCTATCACACGTCTTCCCACAGGTGTGGTGCTGGCATTCACACTGAAACCTGGGCATGTGGTGAAGCACATCTTAGTTATTCAAACGTTCTGATTAAGACTAGTATTTCCTGTGTGAAAAACTGACATCAGGGTTACCCAAGGTGCCATTCACAGAATACTTATGAAGCACATTGCATATATCACTTCAAGTCCCCCTCTCATCCTGGTTCTCATCTCTATCTTACAGATGGTGACACTGAGATTTGGAGATGCCAAAACACTTGCCAAAGGTCAAGTGATGATGAACGGAAAGCCAGACTTCAAACCTAAGTTCGTCTGACTCCAACGTTCCAGCCCTTTCTTCCCTACTACCTTAGATAACAGGCAGTAAACACAGGAGCAAGCAAGTGTTGAGTGTATTGGAATGTGTTGGGTCGGACATCTTCACAAGGATCCCAAGCAGCCCTGTGAGACAGGACCTCTCGGGTTCCTTGCTCTCAGCCTGGAGTCATGCACAGAGATCCACCAAATCCAAGAGCCAGTTTCTAACAAGATCTAAGAAAACCCTGCTCCAAGAGGCTGCCCCAGATCCTATAAACAGCTCCTGGCAGGACCAAGAAACTGAGATTACTCAGCAAGATAGAGAGGTAACAATCTAGAAATCTACATTCAAAGATTACACATTGGACTTAAAATGTATCCAAGTTAAAATGAAAACATTGCCAGAGCATTGGAGTAGAACTCCAGGCTCTGGGCTCTCACTCATCTGTGCTTGAAAGAGGATTCAAAATTGTCTCGGCTGTGCCTGTGGGAATTCTCTCAACTCTTCTCAGGGAAGGAGTGGGGCGTGGGGCGGTGACATATATTCAGTTACACTCCAAAGAGAAGGTATCATCCCTCTCCCAGCCCAGCTGCCTGTTAAAGCAAATGGATACAGATTTTAATGATCGCACTTTCCTCAGTGCTGGAATCCATATGGACTTTTATCAAAGAGACAATTGCAGCTCACTGTCAATAAAGTATTTGCATAAACTGAACTGAAAGAATTTAAGGAAGATTGCTTGAAGAATATATATTCCAAATACTCTCATTGAAAAATAAAAAGTTTTTTCTACTCTTGCAAAAAGAAAAATAAAGGATGGGTACCAGTCTGAATCATATTGGTACCCACAAAGAATTGCTTAAAAATACAAAACAGATAAGCATAAGGGAAGGGAAGCAAAAAATAATATAAGAGCAGGGAGGGGGGCAAAACATAAGAGACTCTTAAATATGGAGAACAAACGGGGTTGCTGGAAGGGTTGTGGGGGAAACGGGCTAAATGGGTAAGAGGCATTAAGGAATCTATTCCTGAAATCATGGTTGCACTATATGCTAACTAACTTGAATGTAAATTTAAAAATAAATCATTAATAAAATTAAACAAAAAAGCAAACCATCTCTGGTAAATGCAGCTCATGGGGAATTGTAGATTCTGAACAAAATGCCGAGAGAAAATTATTACTATATCTAGCATCCAATCATTTCCAGCCACAAAAGCATCCCTCTTGTATTGATGACATGAGTGTCTACAGTTGCTGAACACTTAATAGTTAATATCCATGCATCTTATTGTATGTAAAATAGATCTCAATTAAAAACAAAATGGGTGCACCCAAGTTCACAGCAGCATCCTTCACTATAACCAAAAAAAGTGGAAGTAACCTAAATGTCCATCAACAGATGAATGGACAAGTGAAATATGGTATATACGTAATGAATTATTACTCATCCTTTAAACAGAAGGAAATTCTGACATGTTACAACATGAAGGAATCTTGAGGACATTATACTAAGTGAAAGAAACCAGTTGCAAAAAGACAAATATTGTGTGATTCCACTTATAAGAAGTACCTAGAGTTGTAAAATTGATAAAGACAGAAAAGGGAACAGTGGTTGCCAGGGTCTGGGGAAGAGGAACCAGGAGCTGTTGTTTAATAGGTATAGAGGTTCAGTTTTGCAAGATAAAGTGAGTTCTGGAGACTGTCTGCACAACAATGTGAATGCACTTGCCCCTACTGCACTTAATCCATTACCACTTAAAAATGGCTAAGATATTACACACTATATTCTGTGTATTTTACCACAATGAAAAGAAAAAAGGATTTGAAAACATATACCCCCTGACCTCATTAGACCAGGACTGACAAACAAGTTTTATTTCTCTTGCTAACTCTAATCAATTATTCATGGATGCCTGGGGCACCACCTGGGTAGGGGGGCCTGCACCCCAGGTCACCCACAGAGCACTGTGATTGATTAGCTATGTCTGCCATGGGCTGAAGCACATGGAAGCAAGTGCAGGGCCAGAGGAGGGGAGAAACAACCATTTATTTGTTGACAGTGAAACATTCCTATGGACGGCAAGAACTTAGAAATATTTAATGAAATGCAAACATCTTCTGAAACAATGAGACATTCACAGCAAAGCTAAAAATATGTGTACAATGTACTTACAATTTTTCAGGATTGTTTGCATTGCAGTCTTCTGCATGGCCGTTGCAAACACACCGCCCACCAATGCTGATGTCCTTTATGCTGTAATAATACTATATAACAGAAGACAGTAGCCTCCGTTTTACTAAACATCAACAAACTTCGCTTTACTCATCTGTAACTCACACCTACTTCCCTTTCACCCTGTATTCTTGAGCCTACCTTAACTCAAAAGGGAGCAGCATTTGGATGTAATTTCTCTTACAAAATAAACACACTCCTCAATCAAATGTCATAGCATATTGCTGAAATTGTGGATTCTTAAAAGTCCTAGGCTTTAAATGCATGGAGGGAAACTGCCTTGGAAAGTAAGCACGCTCTAGTTATAGCCTTTTGGAAAAGGATTAAGTGACTCCCAGGTCACTTTTCTATGTCAGTCTGGGTTTCCTAAATCCAACACATTTATTTATCAAAAATAAAATTTTAATATCAAAAAAGTTGTACCTACTATGTGCAGGCTCAGGGAAAGGGAAGAATATTTACAGCGATGGAGCAGATACAGTGCTGAGGCTGGCCGGCCACCAGCAGCTGTGACAGCCTGGCTAGCTCAGGGTTAATAAGAACGAAGGCAGTATTCAAGTTCCAAAGGGCCAGACAAAGCAAGCTTCACACTCTGCTGGGGATCAGCCCCTAGACAGGCCACAGATATGGGGAACCATGTCAGCCTCCAGGCACGCCCCCACTGTGCTGGAGACCTCCCAGCTAGCAACGACAGGTGGCACTATCTGCCAGCTCCTTTCCTTCTCAGACTTGGCAGGAGTTGCACGCGGCCCAGCGAGGAATCTAGGGTGTGTAGAATGATCTTTCTCATGAGATAGTGCTGCCAGTCAGAAGAAGACCTTGCTGTCAGCGAGGAAGTTTTTGAGTTTATAAGGACATGAGGATTATTGTATCTTTGTGTTGCTGCTGCAATCAAGTCACCTTAAAGTGCTCTATCCACTCAATGGAAGGGTTCGGTTCTGATCTCCAATGAACATCTGTTGAAGTGTCTTAGAGTCCTGGCAAAGTCTCACTAAGTCTGAAGATATTAATATGGATGAATTCAGTATTAAAGGGCTTTCTAGGACAGGTTAACACTAGGAGCTCTCATGCGGATCGTCACAGAAGTTTCTCTCTACACATGTGTTAAGGGCAGGCAGCAAGGGAGAAAAGCACTCAGACTTCACCCCAGCAGCACCCACGAGAGTGTGATATTCTGGTATATTCTATTCCTCCACTTCAAGAAGCAACCTAGATTGACATGAGGGGTGTCCAGATTATATGTGAGATCAGCCCCCTAAAAACTTCCTCCACAGAGAAGACTATGTTCACCTAAGTAAAAAATATACATACATGTGAGTACAAATCTAGCAACCTCCAAAAAGAATTAAAGGAAAAAGATGGTAAGGTACATTTGTGTCAAGGCTCCACAAAGTATCTAGGGACTGGAAAACCAGTCTGGCTACAGTCTACCCACACGCCCAGTTCTCGCCTGTACATTTCATCCTGGGATCCAATATAGTCCCCACCTACAGCGGCTGGGAGAGAGCTAAGGGGACACAAAATGTAGCAGGCAAGCCACCTACACCCAAGATGACTTACCTTTCTAGAAAATGATTAAAACTGTAGCAAAACCTACTTACCTCTCTGCCTTCCTTTTCCACCTCTCTGATATCCCCTACATAAGAAGCCAAACTCTATAAGATACCCTGTGCATCTTCCGTTCACCCTCTAGGTTCACTCTTCAGGACCCCCTTTCTCTTTCTCTTGCTGCCTTTTGCTCTGGGGCTGAACACGATGGGCTACAACAAGGATCTCTTGCCCACTGGCTTTCTGTTGGGCTTGGCCAGTGGGAGACACCAGCAGGAGATCAGAGGGTGAGAGAAGAGTGAGTTCAAGATTTTTATTCTGCTGGCTCCCTCTCTGCCCAGGACGCAGGAGTACCGTGCTGACACTGAGAATGAGAGATGTTTACCCAATGCAGTAGACAGCACTAGTGCTCACAACACCCATGTCCCCTCCACTGTGGCTGGATTACATCACCCAGTCTCCTGCACATGGGTGGGGCTACGCCGCCAATTCCTGCCAATGGAGGTCACCTGTGTGGTCAGGTGCACATGAGTCTTATCTATGCTCTCGCTCTTTCTGCATCTGCTGACCAGGGGCAGGGGATCTAGAAATGGGCTCGAGGTCTTACAGGATGCCTGTACCTCTACACAAAAAGAGCTTGGTCCCCTGAGTGACTGCATGGAGCCATATGCACCTGCTGACCCACAATGCACTGTGACATGAACAAAAAATTAACCTTTACTTTGTTACACCTCTGAGACTTGAGGATTATTTGTCATAACAACAGGCTAACACCAGAGGACTGTCCTCTTTGAAGAGAATGATTTTTCTTCAACAACTAAACTTCAACATTACATCTAGGATTTCATACAAGAACAACTCCTATGCCGACACCATTACTGGCTGTAAAGATTACTTAAAAGGCAGTTAATTTGATAAGCAAAAATAAAGTAACAAAAATGGCTCTGTAGGTGCTTAGAAACACTACTCACCCGCCGAGTGACGGTTGGGTCTCTCTGTGCTTTGGAAATGAGGTGTCCAAGAAGGGTGTTGGTTCGGAGAAAACACAGGCGGATGTTTGTAGCCTTGGTGAACTCCCTCAGGGTGTGTGAGAAAGTAAAATTTTTTGCACCTGGTCGACCATTTATCAAGGACACCACAATCTAAAGTAATCACACACAGAAGGGAAAAAAGTCCTTTCATGAAAATATAGCCACAAGTAACTAAAAATAACATGCCCCAAAGCACTTGATTTCTTTGAGCCATTAGAGTTTGTAGGTGGTCTTGGAACTTGTTTGTGTCTAAAAATATCATTGCTAGTTTTGTCTTCCCTTCCCATTCCCAGTTCCAAATTCTGGCTATCTCTCCTTAAAACCTGGGCTCTCAAAAAATGTTACCATTTCATTTTCAAACCCTTTGTTCTATCAGTGTAGTTATGAGCATCCTTAAAGGAGCTCATTTGTGGGGCACTTAGGTGGCTCAGTTGGCTAAGCATCTGACTTTTGATTTTGGCTCAGGTCAAGATCTCATGGTTTGTGAGATCGAGCCCCATGTCAGGCTTCGCTATGACGGTGCAGATTCTGCTTGGGATTCTCTCCCTTTCTCTCTCTGCCCTTTCCCCCCTTGTAAACACATGCATATTCTCACGCTCGCTGTAAAAATAAATAAACTTAAAAAAAAAAAGTTTATTTGACACTCTGTTCATGCCCATGATGGCCTAACTTTCCATGGAATTCTCCAATTTTCCCATTCTGAATTCCCATCTCCCATAACAATAGCTTAGCTGACTTCACAAGGACAAATGCAACTTCAAAGGGACACGAATTCTTTCCTGCCTTACAGATGATTCCCACCCTGCCCAGAGGGACTGGGCATCCTGCCATCACCTACCCCTCATCTCCTTACTCTGACAGCAGTGGGAGGGGTCTTCACCTCCAATTTTCTAAGCATTCCATCAGAAAAGACAGTTCAAGACCTATGGGCCATGAATCCGAATCCTGACTTCCAGGGAATTTGAGATCTCAAATAGAACCTCCAATGTCAATTCTACCTCATTTTTTCTTTAAAAAAAGGGATTTCAGGAGCACCTGGCTGGCTCAGTCAGTTAACCGTCTGTCTTCAGCTCAGGTCATGATCTCACGGTTCGTGGATTTGAGCCCTGTGTCAGGTTCTGTGCTGACAGCTCAGAGCCTGAAGCCTGCTTCAGATTCTGTGTCTTCCTCTCTCTCTGCCCCTCCCCCACTCGTGCTCTGTCTCTCTGTGTCTCAAAAATAAACTATATTAAAAATTGTTTAAAGAATAAATAAAAATAAAAAAAGGAATTTCCAACCCAGTTCATTCTGGGAGTCTTCAATGTGATTCCTTTACTAGTTAGTTTCAAGTTCTGGTTTCCATCATGATCTATGTTAGATGTTGACAGCACAAGTTTCACAGTTAGGAAAAATTTTATATTCTTATGTTCCTTTCTGAGTCCTCTCTGCCATCCTCCCATATTGACTTACCTCACCATTTTCCAAAGGTACAATCCGGGAATGTTCAGTAGTACAAAGTACATCATCATCCTGGCTGATAGCCATATTTGCCTTCTGCCCAAATTGTTCCAAACAATCTACTTTAGAGTCTGGGAACAAAACATTTTAATACTATAAAATAAAATATTATCATCTTATTGTAAATCTCTTAAGAAATCTTATGTTTCCAGGGCACCTGGGTGGACAGGTTGGTTGAGCATCTGACTCTTGATTTTGGCTCAGGTCATGATCTCAATAGTTCATGAGATTAAGCCCCATGTCAGGCTCTGCACTGACAGCACAGAGCCTGCTTCGGATTCTCTCTCTCTTTCTCTCTTTCTCTCAAAATAAATAAACATTTTTTAAAATAATAAAAAAATAAAGAAATCTTATGTGTTCCTAAGAAAATACATCAGAAGGAAAGAACAAAGAATCATTTAAGATTTTTAGAAGAAAGCTTAGAATAAAGTTTTTAACTCATGAAAGAAAATAGCAAGCCATGTCAGACCACTTACTTTCAACAGAAATGTCTGGAAATGTGGTTCTAACTCCTCCTTCCTCATTGGGCAAATTTACCCTCTAAGGAGCATTCATAGAAAGCCCAGTGCCTTTGTAAGCAAAATTCCTATCTGCCTCAATGCATCATAGGGTTCAGGGACACTGACATTCTTCATTAGTTGAAAATCAAGGCCAAGGTAAATAATGTGAGAGGAAGGATCCATGAAGATGGAACTTAGTCCCTGATTTTACATAAAGGGAAAGGGACTGGAGCTATGGCCTAGTTACAGGTATACTGGTTCTTATGAAACAGTGGTAAAAGCTTTATCATAAAAGACATTTCAACCTCAGTTCTGCATGTTTATCCTTGGAATGAATGCACACATGCTTGAGTAATAAGAATGTTCTGAGAGTAACCAGAAAGTTAAAGTTCACCCAGAGTTAAAAATGAGCCAAGCTGAGAGACTAATTTTCTAGTTAAATCCAGTGTTGATCTTTTGCAAATAATTAAGGTCCCTCATAGCACAGTAATATGCAAGATTACTTACGAGCAAAGTATTGCCAAGGTGAGTAGGTGCTTCCAAAATCTACTGATCTTTCCAAGACCCAAAGATCAGGGCGAGGAGAATTTGCAAATTTGATTATAATATAGGCCACATGGAAAAGCTGATAAAGCAAAGGAGACACAGTTATTATACAACCTTGACCACCTTTATGTGATGCTGATTCAAGGCAACACATCTAGCCACCCCTCTCCCAAGATCCAGATCCTATTTCTAACTGCCTAACTCTGTCTCGGTGTAGACTTCAAGCTTATCATGTTCAAAACCAAATCATCATTTTTCTTTCTCCACCCAGATCTATACATTAATCTCTGTCATACCTTACTCATTATACCTTTGATTTTTAACAAGCCTACACGGTATCTTAAAGTCTGTACCTTTGAAAAATCTTATGTCAAGCAACTACCATCTTGTGCTAAGCCCTTCCAGGACCAAGAACCAATAGTACAGTCCACAGTGTTTCCCAGGAGTGTCATGGCCTCTGGTTGGTTCCAGGGCTTGGAGAGCTCACAGCTGCAGAACTGAGAGCAAAGAAGCTCTTTGATATAGTGATAGCATCTCCTTCCCCGGCACCATCTCCCGTCTCCTTTCTTCCAGATTTTTCTCGCTCTTTTTGATTTTCTCATTCATCCTCATTACTCTTTTGCCTATGACTGGAATATGCAGAAGTATGGAAGGGAGACTTTGGTCCTTTCTTCGGCCTTCCCCTCATGAATCCCAACATGCCTCCCACAATGGACCTGAGGCATCCTTGTAGGTCTACTCTTACCCCTTCCCTGAAAACGTATATGGCTTGAATTTTGAACCCTGAAAGTCTATATATTTCCCAAAGAGCCTGGTATGACAACAAGTACAGGTGTTAAATGTGTTAACGTGTCAATGAATAAGGATTATCTCCATACCCCATGCTCTCCACCCCCCCACACACACACTTCCCTGACCCCAAGTAACAGAGCCAACAGTGGCTTTCAGAAGAGGACTCCCCCACCTTATTAACTAGCCCAATCGAGCAATTTGAACAATAAGTGCGTCTAGTTAGAGAAAGAGGCAATACTCAGACTTTGTGAGATCCTTTCTCTTTTTAGGGACAAAATAAGGGAGTTTCCTCTTTATATTTTTTACATACAATGATATGGTAAGAGTCACATGTTTAAAAAATAAAAAAAAGTCTAGAGGCGCCTGGGTAGCTCAGGCAGTTGAGCATCTGACTTTGGCTCAGGTCATGACCTCATAGTTTGGGAGTTCGAGCCCTGCATCAGGTCCTGTGCTGACAGTTCAGAACCTGGAGCCTGCTTCAGATTCTATGTCTCTCTCTTTCCCTCTCTGCCCCTCTACCACTCATGCTCTGTCTCTCAAAACTAAACAAACGTTAAAAAAAGGTTTTTTAAATAAATTTTACAAAATAAAATAAAATCTCTTTAAATGCAGCATTAATAGAAGTCAGCCAGATTCCCATATCTGCTTCTGTACTCAGTTTGTTGTGTGATATTGCTTTGATTGAAATATTTAAAGAAAATCTGGCTTTGCATAGATCTGTTATAGGAAAACAGAGGATCTCAAAGCTTGTGGACCTCCTGAAAGGTCTCGGGGACCTCAGTGGGTTCTCAGCCGCACTTTGAGAACCACTGCTCTTGGTCACACAGATTACCGTTTGCCCTAGAAGACCCTTGGCTTATTCTCTGCAGAAGGAAGAACTGTCACACCAATTACGGCAAACCCTAAATTCCACCAGTTCTGTCCCAAACACTTGTTCTTTGATCTTGAAAAAAAAGCTGTTTCCCTGGCTCAGATTAGTGTTCCCAGATTGTTTACTGATCCTTGTTAATAAATGATCCAATCTCATGGAGAAAAACTAATTAGGAATTGTAAGGTACTCTGAAAACCATAAAGGGATACCTAACGCTAGAAACAATTTCCAAAAGACACATACCATTATTACATAGTGAAGGAATTCATAGGAAATCCCAGAACTCCAAGTTTGTAAAATCACTACAAATATATTTCCCTGAAAACTATTTGTGTATCTGTTAGACCACATCAAAGTAAGGCTGCCTTTAGAGATGAGTATGATAGGATATAAAGGAAACATTTTCGGATACAGGAATCATTTAAAGCATGCTTAACATCTTCCCTCAAAATTCTACAATCATAGCATACATACACCCCAAAACAACATATTTACTTAATAGTTTATGATCTAACAGTTACTATGTTCCAGGTACTAGGTGAGATACCCCACAAATACTATCTCTCAAGAGGTTAAGTAACATGTCCAAGTATTCTAGGCATAAAAATCCTGAGCCTATGTGTCTTCTTCTCACTAACCACTAGTTAAGCCATAGAACCTAAGAGGTACTTAATAGCTGACCTGTCTCATCCTAAGGGAAGTAAATTATCAGAAAACTTCCAAATACCATTATTTCCAAACATCCTAAGATTCTATTATAGGGAGCCTGGAGAAAGGGAGCTATTATAATACATCTCGAGGATTACTTGAGTGCATTGGTTTTCTAAAGTTGCACTTTCTGCTACTGAAAAATCCAAATGAATGAAATAGTCTCGGTGGCTAAGAAGGAATACTCTTTTTGTGTCACTTCATCCTGTCTCAAGGTAATGTATGATTCCTCCGAAGCAAGCACAGCAGTTAAAAGATTCCAAATCTAGGAGCAGGTGCAGACATCCCTCAGTGGTCTCCCCCCACCACCTGCCAACTTTTGGGAGCCGGATACCCAGAATAATATAATAAGCCCACTGATGCCACCAATTCATCTTCCAGTGCCCATGGGATGGGATATCCCTCCCATTTTCATCTGAGGAACTGGTTTCTGAGGTTCCTCAACACACGTTAGAGTGCCCTAACCACTGTTGGGTGCACTTTGTTTCTTCTGACTCCACTTGCATGACCAGACTCCATGGTTTCTCTGTCACCACACTGCTGAGTAACCTGCAGTCAATTCTCGCTAGGAACTCCAGCTCTGCAGCAAATGTCCTCTGAGATTCAACATGTCACTGTAAGGCAGAGTGAGTGGTCCCCAAAGTGGGTTTGTAGCTCAGCTCATACAAGTCAACCCAACAGGTATGAATTTATTATTTTTTACCTGATCACTTAAAATCATGTGTCTTTTAAATGACTTTTTCCAGGGGTACCTGGGTGGCTCAGTAGGTTAGGCATCTGATTTCAGCTCAGGTCATGAAACCAAGCCTTTGAGTTTGAGTCCCTCATCAGGCTCTGTGCTATGTCTCCCTTTCTCTCTGCCCTCCACCGCTCGCTCTCTCTCTCTCTCTCAAATAAACATTATAAATAAATAAATAAATAAATAAATAAATAAATAAATAAATGGCTCCTTCTGTTAAACTCCCATTATCAGTTACTTATGTTTGCTCCATTTAATTACTCAAAATTCTTCAAAGCATTCATTGGTGACATAGGAGATTCTCGGATGTAAAGAAGGGGACTTTATGAGACTAGAAAGAGCCAGACTATGAAATCTCTAGATGCAGGAAAGCAACGGCAGAGCCATGCATTTTCAGAGAAATAATATTTGGGAGTCAAAGATACGGAGAAAGAAATGACTAGAAAGGACTGGGCTGTAGTCTTCCCTCCATGTGATTTTGGAATGAGCTGAAGAGGACATGAACTTTGTTCATGATCAATCAGTTGGAGATACAAGGTAGTCTTTTAAATAATATTTTAAGAAGAAGACAATAATCATAATGGTAGAATGTGAGGCACTTTGACTTCACTTTATAGGGAGCAGATGAGATGAAATGGTACCATCTGACCTTTGCTTCTCTGCCAATGCTCCCCATTCTGAAGCCTCTGATATTCCAGGTCACTACAGCCCATCATTTCAGGGCCTTCCTGGATGGCACTTAGTACATGTTCAATAAATACCACAGATGGATGAATGGATAAACGGATGTAGGCATGGATGGATGATTAGTAAAGCTGTGTAGCTGCCTCCAAGTTCAGGAGGCAGAGGGGAAGCCCTGAGTGTCCTATCTAGGGCCCACGCTTGGAGGTGGACGGCTACAGGTGTAGGAGAACCCCCTGCAGTGAATCCTTGCCTTGCCACCTGCTGGGCACATGACTCTCAGCACCTCACTGAACCACTCTGAGATTTTATTTCCTGGCCCATAAAATAATAACATAAAATGATCACAAAAAATATTGGCTAAGTAAATAAGGAGCAATGACATCCATGTTATACAAAGTTTATGTTCTCATCTAAAAGAGCACCTCTCATGCTCTGTGACATAGATTTACTTTCATCTGTTGTTTCCACATTCGTGTCTTAATCACTCCTGTATCTGCAGAATAGGTGCTTAATCAATGTACTTAAATTGAAATGAAATGCATAAATGGCACATGCGAAATTGCAAAATGCTATGCAAATGTATTTAAAGTCACATCCAGAATTATCTTCTCACTCAACTAAATAATACACCCTCCACCAAAAAAGTCTTAAGTTTATGATGTGAAATCAGTCTGCTCTAACAGCTTGAGAATTTGAGAAACATATTGCTCCACAAAGTGGAGTAAAATGTCTAATTTACTTTTTCCAACATTTTAGTTTGCATGATTTTCAACCCTAGAGGAAAGCTCAAAGAATGGTACAATGGATAGCTGTATACTTTCATTGGGTGCACAAAACGTTAACATTTTGCCAACTGTGCTCTCTCTCATGCGTGCCCTTTCTGCACGTGCATGCAAACTCTTTTTGAATCTTTGCAAGTTTCAGACATCATTATGCTTCACCTCCAAAATATTTCAGCAGGTATATCCCAAGAACACAGACGTTTCTACACATACTCAACATGTTGATGCCTAAGAAATTTTACCATTTGGGAAAAAATATTATCTAACACACTGTCCATATTCCAATTTCCTTGAATCTTCTAACAACACTCATTGGATTCCAATCCAGGATTACATGTACATGTACCTATCAAGTCTTTTGTGTCCTATAACCTAGAACATCCCCCCATGGTTTTTGTCTTTCCTGACACTGACATTAAGAAGAGTCCAGGTCCTTTCTATAACAGATGGTTCCACAATCTGAATCTGATTATTTTCTCACGATCTGATTCAGAATAAGCATTTTGGCAAAATTACTTCCTGCGCGACCCTTTCTTCTCATGGCATCATGCCAGTGGGCACAAGATGCCAGGTGGTCCTATTGTCAGTGATGCTGTGTTTGACCCTATGTCTAAAGAGTTGTCCACCAGACATCCCCATCATTATCTTTTTACCTTTTTCATTAATCATTAACCAGTGGAGAGGCACCTTGAATCTATATTTTTTTATGTTTTTTTTAAATTTATTTTTGAGAGACAGAGAGAGACAGCCTGGGAAGGAGAGGGTCAGAGAGAGAGAAGAAAATACAGAATCTGAAGCAGGGTCCAGGCTCTGAGCTAGCTGTCAGCACAAAGCCCGATGTAGGGCTTGAACCCATGAACCGTGAGATCATGACCTGAGCTGAAGCTGGACACTTAACCCAGGTGCATCGAAACATATATTTTTATTAGCTAAATTATAAACATTCCCATTCTCCATGTTAAAATATGAATACAAGTTATGAGAAGTCAGTCCCAAAATATGGAACCAAACCATTAAACTTCCAGACTGGTGCCCATCTGGAAAACCTATCTATGGAGCTAATTTTATTTTTAAAAAATGTTAATTGAGAAGGAAAAATGCAGATCGAGTAAAATTAAACTATTTTAGTAACTCTGAGATTCCATACAACTCTGTATGTATTGTCCTCATAAAACAATCAAGGTCAGTGATGAAAATACAACTCAGCTGGCCTGAAAGAGAATCCTTTTAATCCTGGTCCTAAGAACACATCTGCCAATGGCACAGCAAAGGCACCCCGTTCTTGTAGCTTTATCATTACCTGGGGCTGCAAAACCCAGTCTCTGACACCATCAAAAAGAATGTGCTCAGGAGGAAAGTCACTTTGTCCCTCCGTGCCTTTTACTATCTCCCAGAAGCACCTGCTCACCTGTGAGGAGGGAACGTGGATCATTCCTGAAACTTACAGGAAGGGACTCTAGAGGTCTCTAGGTCAACCTCTCACCCAAGGTAAGAACTTTCACCCAAGAATTTCTTTTTGAGTGGAAACCCATTTCATTGCTGACAAGTTCCAGCCATTACATTTCCTCGGTGTTTTGTCAAAAACTTTCTCTCATAAGTCCACTTCTCCTGCCTTGGAATAACACATGACAGCCTGCCCAGGTTTACACACCAACACCATGCCTCTCTGGATTCTTTTTAAGGAAGTAAGATTCCAGTCAGCTGGAGGTGAAGATGAAGGTAGAAAGTAGAGAGGAGAGAAGAATCAAGAGTCTCTTGCTTCCTCATTAAAAATAACTACAATGGCCTGAGAAATGACAACCCTAAAGCAAAAATGAGTCAAAAGATTTGGAACACTCCAATAACTTGGGAAATGGCAAACCTACTATTTTTTTAATGGAAGATTTCAAGAAGACAATTGAAAGATAGAGAAAAGTCAAACACTCACATCTATATTATATTACTGATGAATTCTTAACTCTGGAGGAAAAAATGATTAATGACAAAGAGCATGATTCTCAGTCCTTGTGGACTTCAAGCATTATTCCCTAAGTAGACTCAAAGTGCAGAATTTGAGACTAGAGTATGTTTCTCAAGAACATTTTACCTAGAAGTAACAATTTACAAAATGCATTTGGTGGTGGTTTAAAATAAGCTGAAGCCCCCTGGAATCCAAGAACTCTGAGTCCGATTTCTTAATGACCACATATTTTACCCTACTCTGTGTGGTTACTCTAACTGTCCGAGGTTTTTGTTTGTTTGTTTGTTTTTGTTTTTTATCTAGGTCCTTATTCTCCCTGTAAAACGCAGGGAATTTTCTGTAAGAAAAAGTGGTTCACTCACTGAACTGAAAAGCAGCCTAAGAATCTGTCTGACAAACTATACAGAACAAGGGAAGTTACACAGTCAGGTTCTTGCAAGGAAAAGAGGTTTCACTAACTCAATGTTAATTACCAGCAACTAAGTTATTGAAATCTTCCTTGAATCTAGTTAAAATATTTAAGACTATATGATTCCTAAAAATAGATTAATTTCTATAAATGGCTTACACTAGGCTTCAACAAAACATTTCTCAGTTGTGGCGATTTGTCCTAAATCAGATTGCAAATGATGTGACTGTCATTTTTCACAAAGACCACCCCTTGGGGCACCTGGGTAGCTCAGTCAGTTTAAGTGTTCAACTTCAGCTCAGGTCATATCTCACAGTTCATGAGTTCATGCCCCATGTCGGGCTCTGTGCTGACAGCTCAAAGTCTGGAGCCTGCTTCAAATTCTGTGTCTCCCTCTCTCTCTGCCCCTTTCTTGCTCACATTCTGTCTCTCTCTCTCTCTCTCTCTCTCAAAAATAAACATTTAAAAATTTTTTAAAAAGAAGAAGAAGACCACACCCTCCTTGGGGCACTTGGGTGGCTCAGGCACTTAAGCTTCTAGCTCTTGACTTCAGCTCAGGTCATGATCCCAGGGTCATGGGATCAAGTCCAATGTTGGGCTACAAGGTAAGTGTGGAGCCTACTTGGAATTCTGTCTCTCTCTCTCTCTCTCTCTCTCTCTCTCTCTGCCCCTCCCCTACTCATTCTCTCTCTTTCTCAAAAAAAATTTTTTTAATTAAAAAGAAAAGAAGACTATACCTTCCATAATGTTCCAGTCTCTTCCTCTTGATCAATATCCTCTGCCTAGAAAGTTGTAACATTTCTGGCTACACTCCTAATGGTTCTTTCCTACTTTTAGTGGGCATATCTATTCCTTTTTCCTCTGTTACTTCTTTCTTAAGTTCACCAACCATGGCTAAATCAGAGTTTTACCTAAGGCTAAAAAAATCCTTTGGGCTGTAAATCCAATGATCCAGTGATCTTACTCATGACAAGGCACTTCAGAGACCTTTTCAACAAGAGTTGTACATGTCTGTAGGGCATAATGATGGTCACCTAAATTTTATTACATGAGATTAATAATAATACAATGAACTTTAACCTAGCAAGTCATTTCAGATCAGCTGGGCTACGGATTAAATAATCTTAGAATTCATTCTTTGGCCAGAAGTGGTCTTTGCCTCCTGAACACAAAATCCCCTGGTGTGGTTCTCCAAGGGGATGGTACCACCCACTGTGGTGTGTGGAAAATTTAAGATTTTCCTGGTTGTCACAACAACAAGCCCAAATAAAGGAAGAAACCATGCATCTGCAGCGCCATCCTTTCCACCCTGAAAAAGAGCACCGCCAGTTCTGGCCGAGACGCTGCTCCCCTGGTGTCTAGGATCTGCCATCCAGAGCATGAGTGGGGAGGGAGCCATGTCAGAGGCATTTGTCTTATGTTTATTGGGACTTTTGAGGGCCTGAATGCCCTTCTCACCTTATGAATCTTGCGGGGAATGGAATGTACCTTCCAACTTTAGAAGCTGAAAATGCCAGCTCTCTGTCTCCTGTGGGAGGTATGGCAGTATGAGTACATGCCCCGGGGTCACTGAATCAGAAGTCTCCTTCCAAGATTTTGCTCCTAGAGCAAGGGATACAAAGAGGTGCAGGCGAAGACAATGAAGAATTCTTTCTGGAAGCAACAAAGATGGCCGCACCATCTGGCTTCTAGGGACAGGTGCAACCCCAGCACAGGTGTACTGAGTCCAGAGTCCAAACTCAGGGCTGACAGTTGCAGTTTGCAGGCCAGCCTATGTTTCAGACCATGCAAAACCTTTGCTTCTTCCCATTTTCTAAGCTTGATTCTCCATGCTCCTCAAAAACCCTCCCACTACCTCACCTCTTCTCCTTCCACTCTCAGAGGTGATGTCTTCTCTTTCACTGGAAAAATCAGAACTACCAGAAAGGACTGCCTTCCTTCCCGTTTGCAGATCTAGAAGACATTTGCTACTACACATCTTCTTCTTCCCTCTGGACCAATGGAGGAAGGAGCCTCTTCTTGTCTAAAGCCAATCCCTCCCTCAGTACTCTGGGTCGCCTCCTGCCTTCTGTTGTATCCTCCCATCAGCTTTTAAAGTCTCTTCCATCTCAAAGACAAGAAAAGCCTTTCCTTCCATCCAAACCCCCTCCTCCCTTCACAGCACGTTTCTTCCAAGAGTGCACATGCACACTCGCTTGTCCGTCTGCTCCCCTCTCACTCACTCCCAGCTCACCCAGAGTCCAGATCTCAGCCTTTCCTCGCTTGCACCACACTCTCCCCACATCACACCATGACTCTCGACTTACTCTCTAGCCCAGACATTCACGTAAACTTCAGACCCACATTACAACTATGTGTTCGATCTCCACCTCCTTCTCAACTTGACAGGACCGAGTGAAGCCTGATCCCAGCCCCCCAGAGCCTGCTAATTCCTATTTAATCCATAGTTCTCAGTGAAGCGTTCTCTTTAGTCAGTCCTCTGTATTTAATCCTTTCTGGAGCATCATGTTTTTCCTTTAAACATTCCTTACAGGATAAGTAAATATTCATAGCTAGAACGCTCATGGCCTAGTGAATACAGGATGTGTGTGTCTGATTATCCTGCCCACTCATGAACTGCAACAGGAATCCTCTGGCTACTTTAGCTTAGGCGAGGGCAGCACCTGCACTTTGCCAGGATGAGGGTGGTGCTATTAGTCGGCCCAAACCCTAAGGATTGCATTTACTTGGCATAAGATGGGACAGCTCAAAGTCACCTTCACTGTACGGAAAAGGTGCCTCCTGGCTGAGCTCTCAAATCTGGACATAAGATAGCCTCTTGTGTCCCAAATGTTCCCACTTAAATGCCCTGGCTCCGGCGGACTATAAGAGGCACTTTCATAGCCAGACAAATGGATGGTAACTAGTGAAGCTGCAGGGTAGGCAGTGGCCTGGGTGTAAAGGGTCAGAGTGGATGGGGTGAAGGGAGGTGGTAGGCAGCAGATGGAGTGTGGACAGGCTCCATGCCTGACGGGTATCAGGAAAAGTGGGTTCTGTGCACATCTCAGTCTCTGCCAGAGTCAGTGAACGTGGGTCAGTTTCCTGAAATCCAGCCTAGGGTGAGACACTGTCAGGAATTGGAGCAGGGATTCAAGCCTGCCCCAGACAGGATGTGGGGTGGAACCTGAGGGAAGAGGGCAATGTGACCAGACACATCCATGACAGCAGATGTGGGCTGAACTGAGAGACCACAGCCGGTGGCCCCAAGCTCATGGGCTCCAGGTGAATGTGAGAGCAGCGATACCCCACATTGCAGGCTGGCAGAGAAGGGGACTGCAGTAGGGGGATGGGGGATGGGGACACCTTCCATGCCCACAAGAACCACCCCACTAACACCATCTACCACCTCATGGGAATGAGGTCTGAGTCCAAAGATGGTATTTGAGGTGAGTGACTAGGCATTCTAGAAAGGTGGGTCTGAGGTTGGAGGGTGCGTAGAACCCCAAGTTCCATCATCCAATCTCCACACGATGACCCACCCCATCTCTCACTTCCCAAGGACCCACCTCTACCCTCTCCCATCCCCTTACTTCTGGCTCTTTCTTCGTGAAGCCTCTCCCCAATCCAGGGCACCTTTTGTCCCTGTACCCCAAAAGCTACACAGAAAGGAAGGATTATACCATAATGTTAATGCCATCCTATCTTGCAAACATGACACATGACAGCCATTATAGCTACACAGGGGACTGAATGGGTTTTTAAGACATAGCTTAGGAAGTTCTTTTTATAACATTTTTTTCTGGGGGAAGAATGCAACATGAGTCCTAAATATCTGATTAAACTTTTAACACATACCTCATTTATACTTACATATGATTTCCCCTACAGCAATATTCCATTAGTTAATGTGAAGGACTATCTTACTAATGACTATATAAAAACCAACCCTGCCGTAATGGTCAGACACAAGGAAATTGATACACATACAGTATGAATGAACTTTCATAACATAAAGTACATGAATATGGAAGAGATCAAACCAGATGTTAGGCACATTTATGCAAAGTATATGTGTGTATATACGTATACATGTGTGAATATATATACACACGTATGAATATATACACATATTCATAGACATGTACACAGTCATATGCATTAGGATGGAGTCTGTCTTATTGTAATAGACTAGTTGCATTGCAGTTGACAAGCAACGGAAAACCTCAGGGGTTAAATTTGTATCTCACTCATGCTACATGTCTCTTGAGGGTGGGCTCTGCTTCACACCCTCCTCACACAGAGACACAAACCAACAGAGTGCCTACTATCGGGAACATCACTGAGGCAGGAAAGGAACATGGTGCATCATGCACCAAAGCAGGTCCCAGGACTATGCTTCCCTTCAAAGACCTGGTCAAGTGCAGCTCTACTTAGAGCCTCGAAAGAAAAGAACTGGACATCCTGGCGAGCTAGAAATGCAGAGGTGCTGATGCTTAAAGGACCCCGTTTCATACCAGTTTGGCCCCACAGCCCCTGCTAAGTTAGAAATCAGTGGTAGGAGCTGAGATTTCAGAGGAGTTGGGTTCTCTCTCTTTTCACCCACACTACCCATGGTGGACACAGAAGGCAACTCTAGCAGAGAGAAGATGCGTTCAACTCTGGACATTTAGCCACACTGGGGACAGCAGGATACTGCCATGCTCTCAGAATCAGATGTGCATTAGAAGCAGCTGGGAAGCATGTTAAAATGCATATTCCCAGAATACAATTCTAGAAACTCTAATGCAGTAGGTCTGCAGTGAGGCCTAGTAACAGAGTTTAAAGCAAAATGAAAACACAGGAGCCCCTGTATAAAGGCAAGAAAAAAAAGTGCCTTTAAAGTTAGTAAACTATACTTTTTCCTTCCACCATTTCTTTCTTAGCCAATCATGATTTTTTTTTTTTCTACTTAATGTTGTGCTCTCTTGGGCAAGAAGACTGTCTCTGGGTAAGTACAGACCCTGACAGGCACCAGGGGACTTTGTCCAGCCACTGGCTGTGTACACACCAGGATCCTCCTCCCTAAAGCTGCTGGGTTGATACAACACACCACACTGGCCCGGGGCAAGGGCAAGAGAGGTCAATCTCCCTTCCTATGGACACACTATCCAACCCACACTACGGGCAATTCCTAAGGGATTAAAATTTCCCCATAGAAATGTGCTTGATACCTGGATTCTGAATGTGTGAGAGACTCATTCTTGTCAAGCTGCCCATGGCTCCACTACCTTGAGACAGGGGTGGCCCTGCTGTGCCCCTCTTTGGTGTGGTGTGCATGTAGCCAAATCTCCATGCGCCTATTGTCAGACCCCAACCAGGACAGCAGGGTAGAGACAAGGAGGAGGAGGGGGAAGGTAGGAGATATTGAAGCACCAGGGCTTAATGGAGCAGACGGCCAAGCACCAGTGTAGAAGATGATCCAGGAGCCAGCATATCCTCCAGTGTCCTATTGGACTTCACTTACAAAACACAAACTCAAACATAAAATTATTAAGAATTTGAAGATGACAAGCATGGGTCTCACTTCTGAGCACAGGGATTCAAGGACTAACTTTGAGAAACACTAACCTAAAGACAGGTTCATCCAGGAGGAGAAGGTAATCAAGAAAAGTCCCAACACCAAAGAGTAGGACAAAAGGGTGGAGACTGACAGCCCGCACTACTCCAGACAGGGAGCCCCTCCATGTTCTAGAAGTTGACATCAGGGTCCCAACCATAGGCTGCAGGCCCTCAGATAACTGCTAAAAGAAAACATGACTCTAAGACCCAGAGAGATGATCATGATGAACTCACAGGGGTGACCAACAATTCTGGTTTGCCTAGCACTGTCCTGGTTTCACTAGTGAAAATCCTACAACTCAGAAAACACCTCGGTCCCGAGAAAACCAGGATAGTTGGTTGTGCTATGAGCAGGGTCAGTAATTGGTCCGACAACCTATTTATCTTTGAACCACTAACGGAAAGGCTGCTTCCTTGTGAAATCTTCCCAAAATACGCCAAACAAAGATGACATCACCCTCTGAGACAGGGAAATAAGAACTCCATAAAAATCTACTTTTTGCTCTTTTTGCTGCTTTGATTCTTGCTAGGAACTGCACCCCCATCCCACTTTATACACACCTCACAATGCAAATAGCATCTGATTTCCTTGTAAGGGACAAGAGTTAATTATTTCTCTAGAATAGATAATATCTAAAGAAAGTCTAGGTGAGAATGACCAGCCGTAGCTATTATAGGCATATTCCAGACCACCGGCGCTTCACATCTCAATGCCAAGCCCCCTGACTCCTAGGAGTAATACGTGGGCCTTTGTCTTTATTCTAACAGGTTCCTAGATGCCTGAGAGGACATGTACACCAAGCCACAATCCTCAATAAAAAACCCAAGACCCTGAACAAAGATGAGACTCATGCTCCTTTCCTTTCCAAGTTTCCCAGATACTCCATCTGTATCTGTTATCTCTATGTCTTCAATAAACTTGGCTCTCACTTCCTGCTGGCTCATATTTGATTTCTATCCTACACAAAGCCAAGGACCCTGTTGGCTGGTCCTACAGGACCCCTCTGGGTCCCCGGACCTGGCCTGCTGGCATCACCTGATAAGTAAGTATTCTTATCAGGGTGCACACGAATTCTTCATTCATGCCTTTGACTCTCCAAGAAGAATGTGAAGTCCCAGAAGACATTCTGTCCCAGTAGATATAGGAGGGATCCTCTGGTATTGTAGTATGTAAGAAATATATATTTGGTCTTGTCCCATTTCTGGCACACAGTTTCTAAAACCCTTGGAATTTCCTAAATGATAAGAGAGCTTAATGTGCCTTTTGTTATATTAATGAGGTTTCTCAAAAGCTTCTAGGTCACCTAGGCGTGGGGATTAGCTGCCAGAATAACCAACCTCATGATTATAGGGTTGGACCTTTCAGTCCCACCCGCTGCCCGTTCTGGAGGGAAAAGGGGTTGGAGGTTGAATCTATCACCAGTGGCCAGTCATTTAATTAGTCATGCCTGTGTAATAGAGCTTCCATAAAAACCCAAAAGGACAGAGTTCACAGAGCTTCGGGGTGGGTGAGTATGTAGCCCGTTGGGGAGAGCGGCGCACCCAGAGAGCACGGAAGGCCCACGTCCTTTCCTACACACTTGTCCAAGGCATCTCCTCCATCCAGCTGTTTCTGAGTTCAATCCTTTTTAATAAACTGGTAATCTAGCAAATAAAATATTTCTCTGAGTTCTGTGAGCCAATCTGGCAAATGCATCAAACCAGTAGAGGGAGTTGCTGGAACTTCCAATCTGTAACTGGTAAATCAGAAGCACAGGTGATGGGGCGCCTGGCTGGCTAAGTCTGTTGAGTGACCCATTTTGGCTCAGGTCATGATCTAACAGTTTGTGAGTTTGAGCCCTACGTCAGGCTCGCAGGATGTCTCCCTCTCTCTCTGCCCCTCTCATACACGCATGCGCGTTCTCTCAAAAATAAACAAACATTTAAAAAATGATTTTAAACAAGAAGCACAGGTGACAACCTAGACTTGCCACTGGGGCCCCAAGTGGGCATGGGGCACAGTCTTGTAGGACTGAGTACTTAATCTGTGGGATCTGATGCTATTTCCAGAAAAACCGTGTCAAAATTGAGTTGAATTGTAGGACACCCAGCTAGTGTCCAAGAATTACTTAGATGTCTTGGATGTATGGGGGGAAACGCACACACTGAAATGTGTCAAAATTGGAAATCCCATCACAAATGTCTGGAGAAGCAGCTAAGGTATGACACAGTGGCCTGATGCAGTGGGCCAGTGGAGCACCAAGCCAGCTCAAGGCCAGCCAAGTGCCGCTCACTGAGCTGGAAATCCCAGAGTTTCCAGAATCTTTGCTCTACAATTTGGGCGGCAGCTTAGCCCCAGAACCTGAAGGTCTATCTCTGCTGGGCTCAGTGCCCTGAGTGTGAGGAAATGCAGGGTCAGGAACTAAGAAAACTGGACAAGTGGCTAGGGCAGCAAGTAAAAAAAATCAAAAGGTGTAACTTTCAAGGATTGGTCAAGTAGAATTACTAAAGTAATAAGAAAAAGGAGAATGAAGAGGGAAAACCAGCATTTACTGAGGATTTAGATGTGCCAGGGACTAATGCTTTTATGTTTCAGTAGCCCTTACAATAATTCCAGTCCATTGGAACTAATATCATCCCTGCTTCATAGATGCAGAAACCGAAGTCTGGAGAAGATGCAGAACATGTCTACAGTTACCCTGTGAGTAAATAACAAAGTGTGGACCTGGGCCCACATCTGTCTGGGCTTCCATGCAATTAGCCGTCCTGCTGTTGGGGACAGCTAAGGGCCCGGCAGGGCTAATGCTGGGGAGGGTGCTCCTTTCTTCGAGGAGTCTCTCCTTCCTGCCCAGGCCAGAAACTGCCGCACAGCCTGATTTTCCAGTCCCTGTGTGTACCACGCTCAAGAAAGCCAGAAACAGGGGGAATATAAAGAGTTACTTGGATGCAAGGATGCTTTGACTCAAACCCAGGGTCACTGTGTCCCTAGCATAATGTCTGTTATCACTCACAAGCCCCTTTGGGAGATTTTGCCTGCTCTTCCCAGACCTCAACTTGCACCAGGGGTCTCGCTTCTTCTCCACTGCCCCTCCCTGCTGCTTCCAGCTCAGCCTTTGCCTTGCTCTCCACCTTCCAGGGAGACCTGAGGATAAGCAGAGTGTCTCCCAGCCCCTTGCTGTTCAGAGTATGGCCCACAGATCAGCAACAGTGACATCCTTGGAAAGCCGCTCAGAAATGTAAAATCTAAAGTCACACCTGCAATCTTCTGAGTCAGAAATGTTATTTGAATCGATGACTCAGATGTACATTCAAGTTTGAGAAGCACTGGCCCAGCCCATAATATATATTCTTTTTTCCACCATGAGCACATCATCAGCACTGCTCTTTCTCCCATGGAAATCTGATCTCAAGTGAATTTTAAGTCAGTGTGTTTGGTTTCTTTTCTCCCAACATTAGCCTTTTAAGAGCTTTAGGCTCAGCTAAAGGAATTCTACACCCAGTGAACAGCCAAATAATCTCTAGAAAGAGCTGACCGTGTTTTTCTTGCAATGGACTATCTTCTCCAGACCATGATTACAAACCAGTTTGGGGGGGTGCAATCAATCTATCCTATCTTCTATAGGATAACATGTTGAGTAAGAAGTTTCAGCACAGAATGTAATTTATTAAGCCCTGACTGTTCTCCAATGTAAGCAACAACTCTTAATAAGAGGAGAAATAATGGCTAGGAAGAAATACAACGTGGGTGGCAAGGGGTCGTTGGAAAGAATGCCTCAGGGAGACATGATGAGTCATGGTGTGACTACTTAGGATGAATCCCTATATATTTAGAAACAAACCCACTCTCAGCTGTCAACACACACATTATTTTCCTACTGTCACTGGAAATATCTAGGAGCAAGAGAAATAAATATCTAGGGATGAAACAATACAATAGTTAATAAGGCCTTATAATTAAAAGATATAGTTACCCTAGGGGGGATAAAACACCATTATAAAATCAGCACTAAAAGAAAATAGCTGGGTAAGTGCAAGCCCTTTGTCCTTTATTATAAAAGGATAATTATAACCTGGCCTGCTCTTCACATGTCCTTTGATGCTTGGCCATTCTGCCTGATGGTGCACATCTCTGTGACAATTCACTTAGAAGCAAAATTCAAAACTTAGCCACACCAGCTTGCAAAGCTTGAATGGTTCCTACAGAATGGCAGCGTACTTCTGTCATAGACTATGAGTCTGGAGTTCTCTCTTGTCCAGCAAGAGAGCAAAAGCAGAATTGAATACGAGAGAGGCTAATGTCTGGGAGGAGACAAGAGCCCCGAACAGGGGTTTCATCTCCATATTTATTGAGTTCACAAGATACTACCCACGTGGTCAATGTGAAGAAAAGATTTGACACACGTGAACGTGGGGAAAACAATCAGATGGCAATTGTTAATTTGTGTGTATAAGAAGCAAAGGGTATGGGGGACAAGTGGAGTTTGTGATCAAGGTACAATAGTATAATGGCATCAGATGGAAAGTAATTTTTTGCAGAAGATATAGCAAGTTACTCATGATCTCATTACAGCATCTTGCTAGCTAACCTCGGGTGCTTTCACCCCGGGATGGTGGCTTTCCCCCTTAGGCTTTTTTCTTTTTTATGTACATAGAACCTATTTCCCCACACACTTCCCTAAATGACTCAGCAATATCACTTAGCTCTATAAAATAAGAAATATTCCTGTGTGAATATACAAATGTTTCAGGCTTTGGATAATCATTAAGTAAGGTAAAACACATCTTGACAGTTTATTCTAAGTGGCAACCAAATGCACTAGAAATGAAAACAGTGATTTTATTTTACTATTTCATCAATATATTACTTGTACTCATCTACATCCCTTTTCGTTTAATAAAAAAAAAAGAGTGGGGTGGGATATAAAGCTCTAAATCCTAAAGGATGTAAAGAAATTAATAAGAAGCAAAAACTAACAAAAAGGAGTGAAAGGACACTTACTGGTAGGAATGTGATGTGAAGCCCAGAGTGAAGTTTGTTTACAAAATGGCAGTCACGAAGCTCTAGGCAATTGCATGGCAGAGCCAAACATGTGACCCTAGTAGCTCATATAAAGAGGGAAACCAGACCGCAATGTCCAAATGTTTTGTTTAGGTCTTTAATGCCACTTAGAGGTGCAACTTTTTGGGGGGACCAAAGGGATTTCTCAAATGGATCTTCCAAAGGAACACTGTGGAAAGTGATGGATAACATTCTGAGCAAGGGCCAGCAGTTATAATCAAACACCCACAGGGCCCTGAGCATTTTATGGAGCTGGAGTACAGACAGACAGACAGACCCAACGGTCATGTGTCATCACTGCATGACCCTTCAACCAGACTGCAGGGCACAAACCCTGGGTCTACCCCGAGCTCGCCCGTGACCAGCAACCACAGTTTATGTAACACCATCAGGAGGCATATCTCTGAGCTTCAGCTTCCTTTTCTAGAAGAGAGGAGCCTTCCTTATAAGGTTGTTGCAAAGATCAAATGAGTTAATACTTGAAAAGTGCTTAGAACAGTTTCTGGCATAAGTATGGTACCTTTAACTCATATGCTATAGATGCCATGAAACTTATACTTTTAGATTCTAAATTTATTTGAATTCTAAATGATTCATCTTGTGAAGTAATATTGAAAATTATTCACCTAGGGGTGCCTGGGTGGCTCAGTTGGTTAAGTGGCCAACTTCAGCTCAGGTCATGATCTCACTGCTTGTGAGTTTGAGCCTCACATCGGGCTCTGTGCTGACAGCTCAGAGCCTGGAACCTGTTTCTGATTCTGTCTCTGCCTCTCTGCCCCTCCCCTGCTCATGCTCTGTCTCTCAATCTCTCTCTCTCTCTCTCTCTCTCTCTCTCTCTCATAAAAAAAGAAAAAATTATTTATCTTGCTTCATTTTGTGAGGCAAATGTTGAAGAATTTTCCAAGATGTATAAGTTTATCACAACTCCTCCTCCCACCTATTTTTCTAAATGTTTAAATTAATACACTACATATAAATGACCAAAAGCCCAACTTTTCATTATGTCTTCAGTATGTTCCAAATTACAACTGATGAGTATTTTAGAATCTATATATCCCATACGTATTGCTTTAGGTATGGGAGGGACAACTGTAAATTGGGCAGACAGAAGTAGGGCAATCTCTGTACGCTCATTCATTCACACATGAAACGTACATTCACTGAATTATTTCTATGCACCAGGCATTCTCTATAGAATGCTCTTAGTCACCTCCTCAATAATTCTCTTTCATTCTTCCAGAGATGACAACTGAAGGATTCTGGTCATTTCAATCACTTGAAAAGCCTTCTTCACAAGTCAGAGTACTGAGTGTCACTCAGAGTCCAGCATGGGACAGAGTACCTACTAGAATAAAGTACTTGGGGAGAGTTTAAGAAATTGGCTGTTTGCAAAGGAGTGGTGGGGGGCGAGGGAAGCCGTCTCATGATGGCAAAGAACCTTGGAGCTAACATTGGAGAGCTCTCCCTGCCATGGACCTGAAGGGCCAGGAGAGGAAGCAGAGCCTGGAGCCGAGATAGGGCTGCAGCTGCAGGAGCAAGTTGCCTGCAGGAGCCAGGAGCCTCAATAGAAGACCTGAGATCTGTAATCTGAGGGGGAGGGTTAAATGCCTCAGTCTTGATCTCCTCCCCTTCTCTCAGCTGAGCACTTTTCTGTACTACCCACTGGCCAAACTGTGCCAGAGGCCCCAGGATAGGTTTGCCCATGAAGCCCATTGCACCAGACACTGAGGCAGGGTGAGGAGAGTCGAAGGAGGGAAGGGGGTTAAGGGGACCATCTAGATCACAAGAGGGCTGAGGGCTACAGCCCTAAATAATTAACCATAGTATCTGTAACTGCACAACCAAATCTCAGCTGGAGAAGAGTCTTAAGGTCACAAAAAAAAGAGACTTTTCAGGAGCGGACTCAATGGATATTGATCCCTTTGAAGAAAATTTGCCATTCGTGGTCTCAAAGCAACACTTCAGAACGTGGCCCATGGGCTGTCTGGTAAACAAGAACAGACGTGCAGAGGAAGCATTCTGAAACCTTTATAATAATTGGAAGGAATAAGTTGGTGTCTTTTGTATATGATTTTTAAAAATGTTTATTTATCTTGAGAGATTTTGAGAGAGAGAACCTAGGCAGGGGAGGGTCAGAGAAAGAGAGGGAGAGGGAGAGGGAGGGACAGGGAGGGAGGGAGGGGGAGGGGAGAGAGAGAGAGAGAGAGAGAGAGAGAGAGAGAGAGAGAGAGAGAGAGAGAGAGAGAGAGAGAGATCCCAAGCAGGCTCCACGCTGTCAATGCAGAATCTGATGCAGGGCTGGATCCCATGAACCGTGAGACCACAACCTGAGCTTAAATCAAGATTCAAACACTCAACCAGTTGAGCCCCACACCCCCCACCCCCCAGCCCACCTATATCCAATTTTTTAAATGAGGCTTGTATTTTGTAGCTCTTTAGGTTTTATTTTTCATTTCCTTTTTTCTAAGGATTCGTTTTTATTGTTTTTTAATGGTCTGTTAAACAACAGAATCAGAAATGTTAAAATAAATAAAACGCGCCCTTTGTCACAGATGGTTTGAGGAATGCTGCTCCAAGTGTCGCTGTTTGAATTTCAATGTGCTCATGGCCCAGCTGAGGAGACTTAAATGCACATTCCAATTCAAGAGGTTCAGGTTCAGGGCCCCAGGACTCTGCATTTCCTGCAGGCTCCTGGTGGATGCCAGTGCAGCTGGTGCAAAGACCAAACCTGGAGCAGCAAGGGTGGGAGCTGCCCGGGGCTGAAAAGGAGCACAGTTTTAGGGATGGGGATGTAAACAGGCCATGGGGTGTGTAGCTGTGGGGACAGTGTGGTTAGGGAGCCATGCACGGACTGGCAGAGGTGGACACAGGAAGGCCAGAAAGCCGTGACCTGGAACTGAGTGGATCTCTACCTGGGAGGGTGACAAAATGAGTTAAACAAGGGACTGTGAGCAAGCCACAGCAGCCCACAGACAGAGGCAAGCCAGGGCAGCCCCGGCAAGGTGCCAGACCCACCTGTCCTAAACGCTAGGCCTTTCAGGTCTAGCCCTGCCCAGGCCTGAGCAGCAGAAGGGAGATGCCCTGCCCTGGAAATGCAGGCATTTGCAAACAGCTGCCCTCCACCCAGTCTCCCTTCCCTGCCCACCTACCTGGCCCTGGCCTGCCCCCTCCATCTCTCCTGGAGCTCCCGACACTGCATGCTTGTGAAGTGTGAAGGATGGGGGTCAAGTCTGCAGAGCTAAGATGACTGTGACAGGGAGGGGCAAGAATCAAATGCTCCACCCTGGTCACCCGGTGAGGCTGAGAAACTCCAAAGGTAAACATTCCATCTCCCCGAGTTTGGGGAGCTTAAAGCATACGGAGCCGAGCACATGGTGTACTGAGTCAGGAATTCCTCAACTGCAGTGTGTTTACCTTGGTGGTTCGAGAGTCAAAGAGAGAAGTGCAAATAGCGCAGGAGCTTGCGGGTGAGTTAGAGAGACGGGAGCCTGAAGCAGCCTTGTCTGCACGTTACTCTGTGGAGGAAACCACCCGTGTAAAGGAGCAGGAATTGCCAGACCATCAGGACTCAGGGGAATGAGACCCGGCCCCTCTGGTCTGGAAGGAGCTGCAGGACCCTGGGGAGGTAGGCTGCCCACACTACCTGTGCCAGGAGGCCACTTGTGGCCACAGCTGTAGCCAGGTGGTCAGCTTGGTCTTGGTGGAGCTGAGCCTCCTTGGGAAGGAGCCCTGACCTTCCCTCTGTGGGGCTGGGAGGGCGGCCAGGGACACACACGCACAGACCTTTCCTAAAGCCTGGCAGTGACCACAAGAAAAGGTGCTGGTCTAGTTAGGTTTAAGTTTTTTCCTAAAGTTAGGAAATGTAATAAAAGAATGGAAAATGAAAAAGCAAAAATGAATAGAACCTTAGAAACTGGACTAGGGAAAGAAGGGGCATTAAAGAGTGAAGGAAGGTAGTTTTGTCACTTAGAGGGGGCTTCAGGGTCACTGGGTTAAGGTAGGAGCTAGGACTCTAGGGCCCTGAGGTGGGTGCCCTGGAAGACAGCAGGAAAAGGAGAGGGGGCATCGGGCCCACAGATTCCCCCGAGATATTATATTTAACTTGAGCTTTCATTGGAACCATCATGAAGAATTTGTGAAATTCAGTTTTTCCTTATATACACTTGCCAACAATAGTAATAGGAAAACTTCCATGATTTAAAGCCAAAATATGCCTGAAATCACAAAAGTTTCACATGGGAAGAAACATAAAATAGTTTCCACAACCAGCTATGGAATAAAATAGGCTCTTTAAAAAAAAATCAATTTCCATTTACTGTGCATTTTTCTGATTTTGTTGCCATTTAAAGGTCTCTAGCAGGCTGACCTCACTTGGGATAAAGCAGTCAGAAGCTTATATGAGGATGGAGAGCATCAGGAAAATGCCAGGTCAGCTTTTTTATCTCAAATCTCACCAGGAATAATTGTTCCTTTTGTCTTTTCTGAACTGAACTCTTCTGTGTTCCCAAAAGGAAGTATTTTCCCAATCAGCTTTATGGTCTTCCTATATAATATATAAGATGGTCAAAAAAAAAACCAAAAACAAAACAAAAACAAAAAAAAAAAACCCAGACACAATAGCTAACAAAGGCTGAGCTCTTACAGTGTGCAAGGCATACTTCTAAAAGTTTTTTCGAAATTACTTTCTTAATTCCTCACAACAACCCTACAAGGGCAGGACTGGTTCATCCCCAAATTTCAGATGAAAAAACTTCTCCGGAGACATTAACTAGGGGGTTCAGCGTCACACAGCAAGAAAGCTACAAAGCCAGAATCGTACCTAGGAAATAATCCAGAACACATCAATATGAAGTACAGTATAAATGGGATTACAGAAGAAAGTAAAACTCACCAATAATCCCACTATCCAAAGAAAAGCATTCTTAGTACGTTATATTTTCTCTTTCCTAACTTTTTTCTTTGTTTATATACGCCAAGAAAAGGTAAACATACCATGCTATGTATACAGCTTACATATGGTTTGATCTCTTCACAACTTAGGAAAGACGTACCATGTCATGGCATGACATCCCTGTCAGTGAAGGCCCCCCTGATGGCATCAGTCTAATGTCTGATGACCCACTGCACCAACCTGTCCCTTTACTGGACATGAGATTGTTTTCCAGTTATGTTATTACAAAAACTGCTCCCAGGAACACCCTTGCTCAAACATTTTGAGCATTTATTTCATTATTTCTTTGGATAAATTCTTAGAAGTAGCAGTTCTATGACAAAAATAGTGATTTTTTTTAAAAATGAAAACATTCTGGAATGACATAATGTCAGCACAGCGTTTCCAGGACTTTAGTGTGAATATATTTATATACTTCACTCTCAGAAGAGATAAAGCAGCAAAAGCTTATTGGAAGTGCAGAAAAGGGAGAGAAGAAAGGGCATTATGACAGTCTCTCTAAGTAATAATAATAATAATATTCCACATTTGTCTCATGTTTCACAAGGGTCAAAGCACATCACATATGTCATTCACAAGCATCTCTAGCCACAGGCAGTGAACCCTCCTTGCCCTCAGATGCCTGACCCCAGCCGTCCCAGGCGCCTTTCTGGGTCTCTTTCCCATCCTGACCACTTCCATATACACAAAGGCTGGCACAGTGGCCTGGGCTCTGCTCAAGGAGCAAGAGTAGCTTTCCTTTCTGTTTGGTTCCTGGTCCCACCTTACTAATTATCAATGCCTGGTATACAGTCTTCCCTCTGTCTTCTTCACTGCATGGCCAACCCTCAGAGAATCAGGATTAACCTTTTCTAAAAGGCACCAAGGACTTTGTTTCTGTTTATTTTTCTCTCCTCAGCATAAACCATGATCCTGAGAGTTCTCAAGAAACCAACCTCATGTGCTATGTTTGTGGTCTAACTTCATGAGAGGATACAGGGTGGGCTGATTCAGCAGGTGGGAGGCTGCTCACTCTTGCCTCTCCCTGCACTGAAGGCTTCACCTTCCCAAGTGATATCCAACCCTGCTCATCACCCTGCCTGACAAGAAAGATCCCTCTACTGCACAGTGGCCTTAATCCTTGGACACAGCCAATGCCACAGTCATAATAGTGTGTGACATAAGGATACCTGGTAAGAGTCACCAAGGGGAGTGGAGGGGTCACAGTAACCCACATTTATCACTTTATCATATTAACTTCTATCTGTAGAGAATCTGGGAGAAAATTCCAGAAGACAAGTATTACTGCTTCCTAGTACCATTTCTATTCCTGCTTCTGTCTCTTGGATTTGTGTTGTCTGCCTACAGCGTTTTGGAAGGAAATATTTAACTCATTTTCTGTTATGTTTGTTATCCTTGTGGTACTGTTTATAGCAAATGTAAATGTTGGGGATCTTTAAAAAGATATAGCTGTTCATGATTATAGCAAGACATCTAACAAGATGGATAATATGAAAAAGAACAGTACTGGAATTTTTCTTTCCATTTAATTTAGCATGTGCTGAGGACATAGCACCTTCCAGGACTTTGAAGCCTGTGGATAAAAAGAAGACTACTAGATGCATGGCCCATGACCTTAAGGACTTCGTGGCTTTCTGCACCTTCACAATACAGAATACCAAGTACCTCAGAGCACATGGAAATAGCCCCAGGGGAAAGCAGGCAGAAAGGGAGGGTTTTTAGCAGGTGATACCTGAGTTATCTTGGGAAGTGAGGCTGGGATCTAGTTGGAAGACTCATAGGTTCATTGCAGGAAGAGCAAGGACCAAACTAGGGTAGCGCAGTACTGCTGGAGTGGAGCTGGCACCGCCATATGAAGGAGCGAGATGTAATAATCCAATGGTAAGAAGGGCGGGAGGGGGAAATGGCGGGATGCAGAAAGGATTCAACCAGATTCAACAAGTGGTGTGCTTGTGAACTAGCTCCTGGAAGAAGAAGTCCTGATTATTAACAGTTACCATGTCTGTGGTCTAAATGCTCTCACTGGGTTCAGAGCTGGGAAGATTCACAGAATCAGCTCACCCAATTGATAGGAGCCCCCTGCAGCTTGCCATGGAACGGACTGCTTCCCTGGTTAGAAAGAAAGCTCACTTCCTCTTTTTGGGCACCTTTCCTGGCCTTCTGTGCAGTTAGGTGGGTCCACGTGACTGAGTTATAACCAAGAGAATAAGAATTCCCAGAATAAGGGGCGCCTGGGTGAGTCCGTTATTCGTCCAACTCTTGGTTTCAGCTCAAGTCATGATCTCATAGTTTGTGGAATCGGGCTCTGCAATGACAGCACAGAGCCTGCTTGGGGTTCTCTGTCTTCTCCTATCTCTGCCCCTCCCCTGTGTTCTCTCTCTCTCTCAAAGTAAATAAATAAACTTAAAAAAAATTTCCAGGATAAGACTATGCCGCTCCCCGCCTTGCCCATAAAAACCTCCCACATATAATCCTCCATCATCTTTTCTCATCTCCACTGGCCAGAATGGAGACAGCCTCCAGAGCAACCCTAATAAACCTGTATTGAAGATGGTGGAGACCCAATATGGAAGGAGTCTGCATCTTTGAACCCTTGTTTCAGGGGAGCTACCTGGTCAAGATCAGTTATGCTTGAATGGTCACACGAATGAAAAATAAGCTTGCACTGTATTTAGCTACCAGAGTCAGGATTTATCTGTTTTCAATCTTAAGTAACGTTAAGTAATACACGGAGTAAATGTTGACTCATTTTATGGCTTGAGGAAATGGGTAGATTCTGCTCAACATCAATTGAAAAGAGAAATATATCAACCGGGGGATGGGGGAATGTACCAAAAAGTGGTGAGTATGGCCAAAGAATATTTAGTTTTAGTTCAGAAATGATTTCCCAGGGGCACCTGGGTGGCTCAGTTGGTTAAGCCTCCAAATTCAGCTCAGGTCATGATCTCGTGGTTCATCAGTCTGAGCTCCGCATCAGGCTCTGGGCTGACAGCCCAGAGCCTGGAGCCTGCTTTGGTTTCTGTGTCTTCCCCTCTTTCTGCCCCTCCCCTTCTCTCAAAACTAAACATGAAAAAATTTTTAAAAGAGAAGTGATTTCCCAGACACTGTTTCCTCTAACAGTGTTTAAGGATCTTGGAGTCTATTTACTTACATATATTAGCAATGCCATTTGCAAGAGTGACTCACAAAACTAAACAAGGCTGACATCTCAGGGATTGCTTTTTGCTCTCCATCCACTCAGCATCCTTACAGGTTTCATGTGTAAAAAGAAAATTCCATAGTGCCAGCTTCTTTCTAATGTATAAAAACTCCTTAAAAAGCATTTTAAAGGAGGGCCCTTGGGTGGCTCAGCTGGTTAAATGTCCAACTTCAGTTCAGGTCACGATCTCATGCTTCGTGGGTTTGAGCCCCACATCTAAGCTGACAGCTCAGAGCCTGGAGCCTGCTTTGCATTCTGGGTCTCCCTCTCTCTCTGCTGCTCCCCTGCTTATGCTCTGTCTCTCTCTCTCAAAAAAAAAGCCATTAAAAATAATTTTAAGGCACCTTAAAGGCAATTAACATTTTTAGGTTACTATATAAGGAATAAAGAATTAGCATAAAGAATAAAATTGTGTCCCCAGTAGCCCAGGAGAATTACTTGGCCCCTTTTCTTATCCACTAACAAATTACTTGCTCTCAAAGGTGGAGTCTCATGATTATATGTTTGTTAATAGAATATTTACAAATTACACATTTGTTCTGAATAAGATCTAGATCTTCCAATTATGTTATAGATCTAGAACATGTGAATGATGTTGCAAAGAGACCCAAGTGTCATAAGTGGAACCAACCATCTAGTTACTTACAGAGCCGAGACTGGTTTGCCCAGAGATTTGGTCTCCCAGCAACATTCTTCCATGAGTTCTATGCCCTGGGAAATTTAGACCGACCCTGAGTCATCCTTGGTTCACTGTACATTCACTCAGTACACTTACTGAACATCTACGATGTGCTGAAAACTGGGCAAGGATTGGGAGCAGAACACCATATAGTGAACAAAACACAGTCCCTGTCTTTCTGAAGCTTATAGTCTAGACAAATCCTGAGGAATCTAGAAGACTGGGTCAAATCCTAAAGTCATCCATGTTCTAGATTGAGCTGTATCCACCCAGGGACCCAACTGAGTCAGACTTTTAATGAGCTCATCTGCCTGGTATCCCTAGAATCGATTTAACGTCCAAAGCCCATCAGCCCAAGAAGAGCCAGAAACCAGCCCAGGCCTTCCTCTCACCTGAGTAAGAACTGACAAGGGCTACAAAGGATGTTTTGGATTCATCCATCAAAGTCTCATAAAAGTTAAAGAGGACCAGGAAACAACAACGACCACAAAAAAGACCCTACAAGGCCTTCCAGATACTAAATTCACTCCCAGATGGTTGGATCCTGTATTGTATCTGGCCCCTCAGGAGTTCACTGTCTATGCTGAGTTTCATGAGGAAAAAAAAGTAGAGTAATGGCAAATTTCTCTATCACCTATCTTTTTTTTTTTAAGTTATCATGCTGTTTCCTTTGTTACTTAACCTGAGAACGTTAGAAACATTTCCTGAATTTTCTGACTTACCACATTTTAAGTAATTTTTTCATAGTGTTTGCTTGTGTGGACACATGTAGGGTGTTCAGGGTCTCAGCCTAAACTCCCCCTTTCTTCCTTGTCCTCATTTGGGTTCACTCTAAAGCCAGCTCCAAGACAAGGACTGGGCACAGGTAGTTTATTTGGGAGTTGATTTCAAGAAGCATAAATTGGGAGTGAGGGGTGTCAGGCCGCCAAGTTTTCTGTCTGCCTCAGGCAAGAATTATCACTCTCCAGAGAGTGAACCAGCAAACAAGATTTGCATTCCTGAGGCTGGAGACTGCCATTTCCTGGTCAAAATAACTTTGGCGTCTGTCATGCTGGGCCAGACGTGAGTGGCCAAGGTGCACAAAAGATCAAAACCGTATTTTGGATTATTCAGTGCTAACTCCCCCCTTCCCAGCATTGCTGAAGCAAATCTGGGCATTTCTTTTGATATTCATTTGACTCTGTTTACCTGGTAACTGACCTTAGTCAGCTGCTTTGTTTTCCCACCTTGAAACCTATATAAAAGACAGATTTCTGAATAAAGCTCTCTCTTTTGCCTGATCAGAAAACCGTGAGTTCTGTCTTTACTCTCTGCGTCTCCCTCTCCTGCCCCCTTTTTCTCTCCCTCCCTCAGGAGAAGGACCCGCGACGATTCTCCACCGTCGGTCGGTCGGTCGGTCGGTCGGTCGGTCGGTCGGTCGGTCGAGGCAGACGAAACAGGTACCTCCGGGGACCGACGGGGACAAGCGCCCGGCCTGCGGGTTATGACAATTGGCACCTCAACGCGGGGCGCAGTGAAGGAACGAGACCCTGAGCACGGGATATGACAGAGGGGGACACAGAAGAGGCAGAAAAGCCAGTGGCTGATATGTCAATAGCAGATTCCTTTTTCTTTTTTTGAGAGAGAGACAGAGTGTGAGCCAGGGAGGGGCAGTGAGAGAGGGAGACACAGAATCCAAAGCAGGCTCCAGGCTCTGAGCTGTCAGCACAGAGCCCAATGTGGGGCCTGAACCCACCAACTGTGAGATCATGACCTGAGCCGAAGTCGGACACCCAACCAACTGAGCCACCCAGATGCCCCTGTCAGTGGAAGATTCTTACCAGGGCCAACTGGGGCTGGGTTCTGGCAGAGACACTCTTGAAGAACCTTGCCTTTCAGAGGCAGAGAAATGGGAAAGTTTTCTACTGGATTGAGGGATATGCCTGGGAACATTAAATCCTGTACTTTCCAACTGGTCTATACACAGGCTAAGAAGCTGACCTCATTATATTTGGCCATATGAGATGAAAGTTTCCTATAAGACATTGTATTCTCATTCTATAGCCTGAAACCGATGAATACGTTATCATCAGATGAACTAGTACAGCCTCATAAAGTGGCCCTGCCTCTAGTGAATCATAGAAACTTCATAAATTTGTCACTTTGTAAGGGGGAAACTGCCCCTCCAGACCAAGTCCTGAAGATGATGCTTTTGTCACTGCATTGCCCAAGAAAAATAACAGTGAAAAACACCCAAATGTCCAAAAGGAGACAGAGAAAAGTGACCGCCCTCATGACAACATAAGCTGTCACACTGACTACAGCACATGGAAATCAAGTGTCGGTTCTCAGTAACTAGAAAAAAAGTGATGTAAAAACAAGTGTAGGGCCTATATTTTATTTCCCAACCATGCATCAGAATTCACACTTCCCTCCATCCAAAGTCTGTAGGTCACTATTCGGTTCTGAAATCTAACCTCTCAAAGACACTTTCATGGGTAATTCCAGCACAAATGAGGAAACACATCCCCCCAACCAGGCATACAATATAAATCTTACAAAACAAAACCTACTTGTTCGAGCACAAAGAGGAAAGAAACATCTTCAGCCTGACATAATTCATGCTGCTTTTACTATTTCTCAGCTTTTCTAGAGTATTCTCTACATTTTTGTGTACAGTATTTTCTAGAGGAACAGAACTAATCAGTCTGTTAATAATGAACGTTTATTGAAATTCACTTTATTTTATTATGTAAAAATTTATTTAAAAACCACTGGCCCAAGAGGTTTAAAAATGAAGCAGTTAACTCATTCAAACCTCACAGCAATCCTGTCAGGTAAGGATGATTATTATCTCCCTTTATAAATGAGGAAACTATAACACAGAGCAGTCAAGTGTATTATTCAGGGTCACACAGCAAATAAGCGGTGCAGCAGGGTGCAAACCAAGGTGGGCCAACTCCAGGATCTACCATCAATCAACCCCCGCTTCAGAGAGTCTCCCCAGTGGGTCAGAGATTGGATGAACACAATCTTTATGCAGAAGGAGGCCATGGCTAATGTTTCTTGGCAGCCAGCAAGCTATATTCCTATGCTGGTATATGTTCTTTAATCCACCTGTCTTAATTAGAGATTTTTCAATACATCAAAAGGGCACTTTTAAAAGGTAAACCTTTTGGGCACCTGGGTGGCTCAGTCGGTTAAATATCTGACTTAGGCTCAGGTCATGATCTCACCATTTGTAAATTTGAGTCCTGCACCAGGCTTTGTGCTGATGGCTCAGAACCTGAAGCCTCTTTCAGATTCTGTCTCTGTCTCTGTCTCTGTCTCTGTCTCTCTCTCTCTGCCCCTTCCCCGCTTGCTCTCTTACTCTCGCTCTCTCAAAAATAAATAAAAGTTTAAAAAAGTAAAATAAAATAAAAGTTAAGTTTTTTAAAAACAGCTTTAGGGTAGAAAAAGTTAATCCAGCAGGCATTGGTATGATAAGTAAACCCATCATTTTGATGGGTTAAAATTCCCTACAAAAATCTTCAGTTAAGTAACTGGCCTGATAGGTAAATTCTGGTCATTACAGGTAAAATCTCTACTGAATTCATGGCCAAGGTGAGTTATTAGAGGGATATGACTAATTTTTAGTTGAAATTGGGATTATAGAGTCTTTTAAATTATGAAGGGTCTTCTTGAATTATCACAGATGAAAATTGTTGGTGAAAATATTCTTAGGAGAAGCCTAATTTAACACAACATACGTCTGAAAAGGTGGTCAGCTCTTCTATCACCAAACTATCACCAACCGAAATGAAGATAACACACTACTTCAAAGAAATCTCAATGCTACTCAATTTCCAGTCTGTGGGATGCACTGCCTTTTGATTGCAGGGCTTTCTGGGGGGATAAAATTTTTTCCTTCTTTTTAACTGAAGTATCGTTAACATTACAGTATTATATCAGTTTCACATGTACAATGTAGTGACTCAACAATTCTGTACATTACTCGGTACTTATCATGGTTAAGTATCCTCTTAATCCCCTTTACCTGTTTCACCCATCCTCCCAAACACGTTTCCTCATGTAACCATCTGTTCTGTATAATAAAGAGTCTGGTTTTGTCTCTTTTTCTCTTTGTTTCTTTGTTTTGTTTCTTAAATTCCACATATGAGTGAAATCATATGGGATTTGTCTTTCTCTGACTTATTTCACTTAACATTATACTCTCTATCTAGATCCATCCATATTGTTGCAAATGGCAAGATTTCACTCTTTTTATGGCTGAGTAATATTCTGTTGTGTATATATACCACATCTTCTTTATCCAATCATCTATCAATGTATACTTAGGTTGCTTCCATAATTTGGCTATTGTAAATAATGCTGCAATAAACATAGGGGTGCATATGTTTTCAAACAAGTGTTTTCATTTTCTTTGGATAAATATCCAGTAGTGGAATTACTGGATCATATGGTAATTCTATTTTTAAGTTTGGGGGGTACCTCCATACTATTTTCCACAGTGGCTGCACCAGTTTGCATTCCCACCAGCAGTGCACAAGGGTTCCTTCAGCCCCACCCATCCAGGAAAGCCTCTCAAAGAAAGCACCTTGCAGGTCAACATGTCTACAGCCCTGGCTGACAGGCTGAGGGTAGACATCTGGTCAAAGGCAATCTTTCCTAGATGAACTGTAGTCTCTGTACAACTATAGCCACAAGAAAGATTAGTTTAACATTAGTATTAGTACTATTACTAGTATCAGTGCTAGTGTTGTTGTATATTTCCTATTATGAATCAGTTGCCACTCTCTTCTTGGTCTGACATTCAATAGCTCTTCTTGTATTTCTTTCTCCTCATTGCTTCAGAGTTCCTCAAATTAGATTTCTGTACAAGTTGCATTTCCTTTCACACTCTCTCTCAATCTTCCTACAGTCAGGCTTTCAGTCCTGTCTCATCAAAGCCACCAGTGACCTCCAAATTAGCAAAACAATGGCAAACTATCAGTCATTACCTATCCTATGTTACTTGATGTAATATTTGACACAGTCTATTTTTTTTCGTTGAAACTCTCTTTCCCCAAACTCTTTGTTGTTGTTTTATAGTTCCAATGAGGTATAATTCACATACCATTCAATTCACCCATCTAAAATGTATAGTCCAAATGTTTCTGGTATGTTCACAGGGTTTTCTGATCAATCATATTCAATTTTCACCTGTCTCCCCCAAAACAAACCATACCTTGTAGGAGTCATCTCTCAGTTCCCTCCAAAACCCCCAGCCATAGGCAGTGACTAAGCTACTTGCTTATCTGTGTGTTTCATATACAGAGAAGCACATGATGCATGGTCTTTTGTGACTGGCTTCTTTCAAGCAACATGTTTTCAAGGTTCAGCCATGTTGTAGCATTCATCAGAAATTCATTCCTTTTTATTGCTGAATAATATTCCATTGTATGGCTATGAATATTTGGCTTATTTATTCATCAACCGATGGACATTTTGAGTTGCTCCCACTTTTTGGCTATTACAAATAATGCTATAATGAACATTTATGAACAAGTGTTTCTGTGGGTGTATTTATAGTCATTTTTCTTGGGTATATAACTAGGAGTGGAATTCCTGGATCATATGGTAACTCTGTTTAACTTTTTGAAGAAATACCAAACTGTTTTCCAAAGCATCTATGGCCATTTTATTTTGCCACTAACAATGTATTAGCATTCCAGTTTCTCCAGAGCCTCATCAATACTTGCTATTATCTATCTTTTTGATTAGAGCCACCTAACTGGGTGTGAAGTGGTTTCTCATTATGGTTTTAATTTACATTTCCCTGATGGCTAATGATGCTGAGTATCTTTTCATATGCTTATTGATCATTTATGTATCTTCTTTGGAAAACTGTCTATTCAGATCCTTCGCCTATTTTGTAAAATTAGACTCTCTGTCTTGTATTATAGAGCTGTAATACTCCCTCATTTTTTATATACTTTCTTCACCCGGCTTTAGGACATCACACTTTCCTGGTTGTCCTCCCATCCATCATTCCATACCAGTCTTCTTTACTGGTTACTTCCCTTTTCCAGAACTTCTTAATCTTGGGGTACCCCAGGGCTCAGCCTAGATCTTCTCCTTGTCTCACTCTCATGCTGTCTCACAGGATAACACCATCTATATGCCATCAATTTCCAAGTGTCTATTTCAGTACCAGGCAGCCTTGGACAGTGACTGGGGAAGCACTCTGCCCTGAAGGTCAGTGTGTGCTAAGTGTTACTGGATCAGGAGAAGTTCATTCTGGCTACACAGGCAGCACCAACAGAGACCAAGCAGGAGCCTAGGCACCAGGTGAACAAAGCAGACTAGAATAGTATGCACCAATTCTGAAACACAAATTGTCATTGGAAACATAACTTGTAAAAACAGGCCAGGACCTACATATTAAACCTAAATAGGGTGACCATCTGCTAGGACAGGAGATTTAAATAGGACTCAGAGTCTCCTTTTTTTAAAGATTTTATTTATTTATTTTGAGATAAAGGGAGAGAGCATGAGCAGGAGAGGGACACACACACACACACACACACACACACACACAATCCAAAGCAGACTCTATGCCCAGAGCCTGTCACAAGGCTCAATATCACGACCATGAGATCTTGACCTGAGCCAAAATCAAGAGTCAGCCGCTTAAGTAATTGAAACAGCCAAGTGCCCCAGATTCAGACTCTTCTAATATAATATGTAAAATGTCCAGAATACGACTGAAAATCACTCGTCATACCAAAAACCAGGGGAAAATAACAACTTGAATGAGAAAAAACAATCAACAGACCCCAACATGTGATGACAAAACAGATGATAGAATTATCTGACAAAAACTTTAAAGCAGCAACCATTAAAGTGCTTCAAGGGAGAAAGTACTAATATTCTTAAAGTATATGAAAAGAAAGTAAAACCTTGGATAGCGAGTAACTTGTTCTGCGAGTGTTCTGCAAGAAGAATAAACATTTCTAATACATTTTCATTTGATAAACAAGCGATGGCGTGCCATACAAGTGGTATGTGATGCTGAATGTCACACGATCACAACTGAACCAATGGTTCTTGAAATTCACCTTGATATACAAGTACTTGGGATTATGGATTAAAAGCCTGCTTCCTAAATGGACAAATTCCTAAACTACATGCACTACCAAAATTCAAATGGGAAGAGAGAGAAAGCATGAATAGACCAATAACCAGTGAAGAAATTGAATCTGTTATCAAAAATCTCCATACGAATAAGAGCCCAGGGCCAGATGGCTTCCCAGGGGAATTCTACCAGACATTTAAAGCAGAGCTAATACCCATTCTTCTCAAACTATTCCAAAAATTAGAAATAGAAGGAAAACTTCCAAAATCATTCTACGAAGCCAGCATCACCTTGATACCCAAACCAGACAGAGACCCAGCAAAAAGAGAGAACTACAGACCAATATCCTTAATGAATACAGATGCAAAAATACTCAACAAGAGACTGGCAAATCGAATTCAACACCATATAAAAAAGTTATCCATCATGATCAAATGGGATTCATTCCTGGGTTACAGGGCCGATTCAATACACACAAATCCATCAATGTGATACATCACATTAACAAAAGAAAGGATAAAAATGATATGATCCTGTTGATAGATGCAGAAAAAGCATTTGACAAAGTACAGCACCCTTTCTTAATAAAAACCATTGAGAAAGTCGGAATAGAAGGAACTTACCTAAACATTATAAAAGCAGTTTATGAAAAGCCCACAGCTAATATCCTCAATGGGGAAAAACGGAGAGCTTTCTCCCTGAGATCAGGAACATGATAGGGATGTCCACTCTCACCACCGCTGTTTAACATAGTGCTAGAAGTTCTAGCATCCGCAATCAGACAACAAAAGGAAATAAAAGGTATCAGAATTGGCAAAGAAGAAGTCAAACTTTCACTTTTCACAGATGACATGATACTGCACATGGAAAACCTGGCAGAATCCACCAGAAGCCTTCTTGAACTGATTAATGAATTCAGTAAAGTTGCAGGGTACAAAATCAATGTACAGAAATCGGTTGCATTCCTATACACTAATGATGAAGCAGTGGAAAGAGAAATCAAGAAACTGATCCTGTTCACAATTGCACAAAAAACCATAAAATACCTAGGAATAAACCTAACCAAGGATGTAAAAGACCTATATGATGAAAACTATAGAAAACTTATGAAAGAAATCGAAGAAGACACCAAAAAATGGAAAAACATTCCCTGTTCATGGATCAGAAGAAAAAACCTTGTGAAAATGTCATTATCACCCAAAGCAATCTACACATTCAATGCAATCCCCATCAAAATAGCACCAGCATTCTTCTCAAAGCTAGAACAAGCTATCCTCAAATTCGTATGGAACCACATAAGACCCCAAATAGACAAAGTAATATTCAAGAAGAAAACCAAAATGAGAGGCATCACAATCCCAGACTTTAGCCTCTACTACAAAGCTGTCATCATCAAGACAGTATGGTATTGGCACAAAAACAGACACATAGACCAATGGAATAGAATAGAGAACCCAGAACTGGGCCCACAAATGTACAGCCAATTAATTTTTGACAAAGCAGGAAAGAGTATCCAATGGAAAAAAGCCTGCCTCTTTAGCAGGTGGTGCTGGGAGAACTGGACAGCAACATGCAGACATGAATCTAGACCACTTTCTTACACCTTACACAAAAATAAACTCAAAATGGCTCAAGGACCTGAATGTGAGACAGGAAACCATCAAAACCCTCAAGGAGAAAGTAGAAAACAACCTCTTGACCTCACCTGCAGCAGTTTCCTACTCAACACATCCCCAAAGACAAGGGAAATGAAAGCAAAACTGAACTATTGGGAACTAATCAAGATAAAAAGCTTCTGCACTGCAAAGGAAACAATCAAGAAAACTAATAGGCAACCAACAGAATGGGAAAAGATTGTTGCAAATGACATATCAGATAAAAGGCTAGTATCTAAAATCTACAAGGAACTCACCAAACTCCACACCCTAAACACAAATAACCCAGTGAAGAAATGGGCAGAAGACTTGAACAGACACTTCTCCAAAGAGGACATCCAAATGGCCTACAGGCACATGAAACGATGCTCAGCATCACTCATCATCAGAGAAATACAAATCAAAACCACATTGAGATACCACCTCGTGCCAGTCAGAGTGGCTAAAGTGAACAAATCAAGAGACTATAGATGTTGGTGAGGCTGAGGAGAAATGGGCACCCTCCTCCACTATTGGTGGGAATGTAAACTGGTGCAGCCGCTCTGGAAAACAGTGTGGAGGTTCCTCAAAAAACTATCAATGAACTCCCCTATGACCCAGCAATGGCATTGCTAGGGATTTGCCCAAAGGATACAGAAGTGCTGATGCATAGGAGCACATGTACCTCAATGTTCATAGCAGCACTGTCAACAATAGCCAAATCATGGAAAGAGCCTAAATGTCCATCACCTGATGAGTGGATCAAGAAGATGTGGTATAGGGGCGCCTGGGTGGCTCAGTTGGTTAAGTATCCGGCTTCGGCTCAAGTCAGATCTCACAGTTCATGGGTTCGAGCCCCGCGTCGGGCTCTGTGCTGACAGCTAGCTCAGAGCCTGGAGCCTGTTTCAGATTCTGTATCTCCCTCTCTCTCTGACCCTCCCCTGCTCCAGCTGTCTCTCTCTCTCAAAAATAAATAAAAAGCATTAAAAAAAATTTTTTTT
>NC_043713.1:46502081-46512319 GCF_006229205.1 Suricata suricatta
GGGAGGGGATGAGAGAAAGAGAGTTGGGGAGAGAGAGGGACACAAAACCTAGTGACTATTGAGTGCTGAGAGCGAACCAGGGGTTGGGGGAGGAGGTTGGAGGAGGTTGGGGGAGGTGGGGGGAAGGGGGGGCACTTGTGGGGAGGAGCACTGGGTGTTGTATGGAAACCAATTTCACAATAAACAATTTTTAAAAAATAGAAAAATAATAAATAAAAGCCTGCTTCCTGCTTCCAGAATGAATTATGCTCACAGACCAAGGTTTTACTAAAATCTCAGCCAAGGAATAGAGGACATTAAAAAAAAATTAATGGAAATTATATAACTGAAAAAATATAATAACTAAAACTAAAAACTCACTAAATGGGCTAGATAGGAGAATAAATATGAAAGAGGATGGAATCAGGGAATTTGAAGGTAGAGCAATACAATGACCTAATCTGAAAAACAAGACAGAAAACCAACTGAAAAAAATAAATGAACAGAGCTTCAGAGAGCTATAGAACAATAATAAAAGATCTAACATTAATATTATCAGAATCCCAAAAAGAGAGAAGTTGAATTCATAGAAACAGAGAGTAGAATGGTGGTTACCAGGGACTGAGGGATGGGAGAAATTAGGACATGCTGTTCAAAGCATATGAGTCTTAGTTCCCAGAACTAAGGAATCTAATGTACAACACAGTATCTATAGTTAATAATATGATATTATATATCTGAAATTTATTAAAAGAGATCTTAAGGGTTCTCAACACACACATAGATAAAAAGATAAGTATGGGAAGTGATGAATGTGCTAATTAACTTCATCATGGTAATCATTTCACAAAGTATATGATTTTCAAATCATCACATTCTATACTTTACAACACATACAATTTTATTGCAATGCCTGGGTGGTTGAGTCAATTAACCATTCAAATCCTGATTTCAGCTCAGATCATGATCTCACAGTCTTGAGAGCCTGCTTGGGACTTCCTCTCTCTGCCCCTCCCCTTGCTTGTGCTCTCTCTCAAAATAAATAAATAAACATTAAAAAAACATATACAATCTTATTTGTCAATGATACCTCAATAAAGCTGGAAAAGGAAGGAAGAAAGGTTTTTTGAAATATCCCAAAGATGACGAAAGGTATAAATATACAGATTCAAGAAGCTAAGCGATCCCAAATATGATAAATCTAAAGAAATCTATAACAAAGGGTCTCTTCCAGCCCAGCCAGCTTCCCAGACTCATATCTTCCAGTGCTTAGTCCACACCTCCACTTAGACATCCAAACAGTATTTCAGTGCTTACATGTACACAAAACTGTTCCTGAGTCTCCAACATCTCTGCAAACAGTAGTTCTAGTTGTTCAGAGCAAAAACCTTAGGAATCATCCCTAAATCCTCTCTTCTCACTCCACATTCAATCCATTAGGCAGCTATAGTTTCAAAATATATCTGGGATACAATCACCCACTCTCACGGCCACTACTGGCATCTTTCTTGCAGATTATGAGGACACTCTCCTAATTGGCTTCTACCCATGCCCCCCTGGTAATCCTTAACAAAATAGACATGGACATCATTTTTAAATGTAAATCAGATTATATCATTCCTCTCTTGAAACTCTGTAATGGCTCTCATGTCACATGAAGAGTCCAAGTCCTTATGGTGGCCTAGCGACCCTACCTGATCTGGACCTGTCTGTTCTCTTTCTGGCCTTTTCTCTCACCACTTCCCCCTCCCTGACTCTTCTCCTGCCACCCTGTCCTCCATGCTGTCCTGACACCTTCCAGACAAGCTCCCACCTTAGGGACTTTGCAGGGCTGTTTCCTTTTCTGGGTGACTGATATCTGCAGGGTGAATGCCTTCACCTGCTTCCAATCTTTGTTCAACAAGCCCTCTCTTGAACACCCTACTTAAAACTGCAAACCACCCTTGTCCCTGGCCCTCATGACTTTCTTACCCTGATCTACTTTTTCACTTTTTCCATAGCTCATATCAGCTTCTAACATATCATATTTACTGATGTATATTTTTGTTGGCTGTCTCCCACAACAGAATGTCAGTGTGTTGTATGAAGAAATGAATCTCCATCTCTTTTGTTCTTTTATAAAACACAAATACCTAGATCAGGGCCTGACATAAATATTTGTTGAAGGAACAGTGTGAAATAGATAGGAGGCACTCCCTAGTCTGAAAGAGAAAAGAAGAAGGTGTATCAGTTATTCTATTGCTGCTTAACAAATGAACACGAATTTAGTGGCTAAAGCCAAAGTCACTATTATCTTTCAGTTCTGTATTTCAGGAGTCTGGGCATAGCGGCTGCAATCAAGGCCTTTATAAGATGCCTGGGAAGACTCACTTCCAAGTTTGCACATGTTGTTGGCAGAATCCAATTTCTTATGGTTGTAGGACTGAGGCTCCCACTTGTTTCCTACAGGTTGGCTGGGGCTGCTCTCAGCTTCTGGAACCCATTCTTAGAGCCTTGCCACGTGGTCCTCTCCACAGGTAGTTTATAACATGGCAGTTTTCCCCTTAAGGATCAGCAGGAAATTTTCTCACGCTTCACATCTCTTCCTTCGGGAAGGGCCCAGTCCCTTTTAGGAGCTCCCCTGATTAAGAGAAATCCTCCAAGATAATCTTCCTTTTGATCAGCTGACTTGGGACCTTAAACATATGTGCAAATCCCTTCATTTTGTCATATAATGCCACCTTCCCACAGAAGTGACTTCCATCTTAGTGCTGCCACACTCAAAAGAGAGGGGATTACATTCTCTTTTGGGCATGTGCACCAAGAGGAAGGCATCCTCGGGGCCATCTTAGCATACCACCGGAGGAGAAGACTGAAGTCAGGTTTTCTTGTGGACCAGCTGGCCAAAAACAGAGCCCAAAACTATGGTAGTCAGTGCTCACAGAACCAGGATTTCTGTGAAATGCTATAAAAACATCTTAGCCACGCCCGTGTTCATAGCAGCATCACTCATAATAGCCAAAAGGCAGATGCAACTCAAGTGTCCACGGATAGATGGATGTATAAACAAATGTGGTGCCCACATGCAGTAGAATATTACTCAACCCTAAAAAGTAAGGGAACTCTGACACCTGCTACAGTACAGATGAACCTTGGAGACATTATGCTAAGTGAAATAAGCCAGTCACAAAGGACAAATACTGTAGGGTTCCACTTACATGAGGTACCCAGGGTCACTAAATTCACACAGAAAGAAAGTAGAATGGTGGTTGCCAGGCACTAGGGAAAAAGGAGGATGGGGAGTTGTTTATGGGTACAGATTGCCAGTTTTGCAAGACGAAAAAGGATTCTGGTGACTGGTTGCACACAGTGACTGGTTTAACACAACTGAACTATACACTTAAAAAATGTCTAATGGAGCCCCTGGGTGGCTCAGTCGGCTAAGCATCCAACTTCGGTTCAGATCACGATCTCACGGTTCATGAGTTCAAGCCCCGCATTGGGCTCTATGCTGACAGCTCAGAGCCTGAAGCCTGTCTTCGGACTCTGTGTTTCCCTCTCTCTCTGACCCTCCCCTGCTCACACTATCTCTCTCTCTCTCTCTCTCTCAAAAATATATTAAAAACATTAAAATAAATAAATAAACAACAAACAAATAAATAAATAAAATGTTTTAAAAAAGTGTCTAAGATGGGGTGCCTGGGTGGTTCAGTCAATTAAGTATCTGACTTTGGCTCAGGTCATGATCTCTTGATTCAAGAGTTTGAGACCCGCATTGGGTTCTGTGCTGACAGCCTGGAGCCTGGAGCCTGCTTCAGATTCTGTGTCTCCCTCTCTTTCTGCCCCTCCCCTGATCATGTTCTGTCTCTCTCTCTCTCTCAAAAAATGAATAAACATTTTTTTAAAAATGTCTAAGATGATACATTTTATATTGTGTGAATTTTACCATAATCAAAAATAATAATAATAAATATCTTTGCCAATAAAATTTTTTACTGTTTTTAACACTTTTGATAGACAGGTATGCATGTCTGCTTTGTGACAGGCTGGGTGTTGAAGGATGCAAATATTCACATAACAGGCTTCACAATGATTAATGACTTAAAACTGATGTTCATTTTTTAAATACAATTACTATTATATCAGAACTAACCACAGAAACAATGACCCAAACTAACTTTCCCCATTCCAGTTGGAAGTGTAGCTTACCTGCCCTAGATCCAAAGTGACATTGACTTTGTTGTACTGTGTGCCTGAGGAGAGAGGAGGGCTTTGCCACCAGCGCTCAGATCCATCAATTGCATTGGTGACTGGATGTGCTTTCCTGGGGTCCTCAGAATTGCAATAGTCACAGAACTGGCCCTGGAGGAAAAAAAGAAAAGCTCTTTTTTTTAATGTCCAAGTAGTATTTTCCTAACAATTTAGTAAAGAGATAACTAAAACAAAGACCACTTTACATGGCTTAGAGATGTCAGCTGTTGAGATTCATATCATGTATTCTGCAGACAGTAAGTAGTACGGCTTTTTCGTTTTCATTTAATCTTAAACCATATCACTCATTTATACCTCTGTTTATCATGATTTTAGGAAATATATTGTACTTATCTTCCATCTTTTAAAATAATTTTAACATTTATTTTTTTGAGAGACAGAGAACAGAAAACGAGCATGGGAGGGGCAGAGAGAGAGAGGGAGACACAGAATCCAAAGTGGGTTCCACAGAGCCTGACTCAGGGCTCGAACCCATGAACCATGAGATCATAACCTGAACTGAAGTTGGACACTTAGCCAACTGAGCCACCCAGCTGCCCCTCTTATCTTCCACCTTTTACAGCTAAGTTTTTCTTGTCCTGGATGACACTTTAGGATGAATCTGTTGTACCTGAGATGCAAAGGTATTTTCCTTCAGCAAATCCCTTTTACTCTTCATGTCCTACTCTGCAATCTCCATGTCGGGCACTAGGATACAAAGAGAATCCCCATTTGCAGTCTCAGTGGAGGCGATAAGTACATAAGTAACTGCAAGGCAAGGATACAGCAAGAGTATAAAAGAGTTCTGGGTCAAAGGTGATGCATATTCCATGGGCTCCGAAAACAGGGTGGAAGAGGCAGAATTAGGTTGCCGACAAGGGTAGACAAGGCTTTGGCAAGTGTCAGTGAACAGCAAACAGGGAAGGTGTTCCAGGTAGAGGAATCGGCATCAGCAAAGACACAGAGGCCAGCTGGTCCAGTTTAACAACAGCGTGAGAAATCAAAGACAAGACCTGAAAGATAAATGGGAAGATAATAGCTGGTCTGTGGACACGAAAGTGAGAAGTTGATAGTTAATTCCACAGATCAATGAGAATCCATTCTCACCTGGAGTGATACCTATTTGGTATTATCATCTTTACTGAATTCTGACTCTGCTGATACCATCTCATCTTCTTACTGAATTACTCTTTTGCGGGGAGGCAAACTCTTGATTCTGTTTTGTATTGTTTGTGATGCAGACTTTTGTAGCCATTACCACCTAAAAAGCTGAGTATATAGTCCTTTCTTATATATTGAATATATTTTAACTGGGGCAAAGGATCATGCTTCTCCAGTGGTGGGCTTCCCCCACTGAACTGCTTTGCACTCCAGTGAAATTACCTGAGAGCACAACCTTAGGATAAACAAGTAAACTTACCGCCACAGCCTTTCTAGAATGTTCTGTGACAAAATGGCAGCTCTGCCCCCTGACAAGTATCTTTAAAGTTCTTTTTTTTTTTTCAATTTTTTAAAATGTTTTTATTTGATTTTTGAGAAAAGGAGACAGAGCGCAAGCAGGGGAGGGGCAGAGAAAGAAGGAGACACAGAATCTGAAGCAAGCTGTCAGCACAGAGCTCAAACGTGAACCACGTGATCAGGACCTGAGCCGAAATCGGACTCAACTGACTGAATCACCCAGACGCCCCTAAAGTTTATTCTTAAGTATTCAAAGATAAATTTGATCCTGGTGTGGAACCAGATGTGCGACCCAATGTTTTCATCTAAGGTGTAACTGAGGATTCTCCCATATGTGGTGATATATTTATATACAACTTTATAATGTGAAGATACTTCTGTAACTCAGAAGCAGCACCCTGGGAGCAGCAGCCCCATCAGTTCATGAGATCAGAGACCATGTGTGTCTTCCTTGTCACTACACTTCAGCCAGCACTTTGCCCTCCACATCACAGAAGCCCAATAAGGGAAATCTCCCTTCAGTGACTTTTTTAAAGTTTATGTATTTATTTTAAGAGAGAGAACCCCAAGCAGCCTCCAAACCATCAGCACAGAGCCGGACACAAGGCTCGAAATTAAAAACTGCAAGATCATGACTGAGCCAAAATCAAGAATCAAGGCTACTTAACTGATTAACTCACCCAGGCACCCCACCATCAGCAATTCTTAAAAATAAATGGGGGTGCTTTCTATAAAATGTTGCTATTGTAATAAAAACTATAATTAAAAAATTTTTAAGCTAAGACATGTAAACATTTATGAATATTTTTCCTCTCAATTATCTTTATTTTTCCCATTCTTCCCCAGGACTTACCAATTTAATTATCTGATAAGGGAATTAAACTAAGACTCCTCAAAGTTTACCAGATTTACATATAGTTAGAAGCGAATCTGTTCCAAGGATGTGGATGTTTATGACGTATATTTATCTCTATCTCCATATGTAGATGTAAGGAATGGAGATGATGGTTTTTGTGTGGTTTCGGTGATGCTCAATTTTCAAACAATTATGTCAACAATTAAAGTGAACATTTATAGAGCACCTATTATGCACCGGGCACCATCCACTTCACATTTGCACCCTAAGATTATCACTTCTATTTTACACTTGAGGTAACACAGTGAATTACGTTAAGCAATTTCCCCAAGAATCACACGACTGGTAAATGGTGAACCAGGACAAAAGCCTAGAGCCCCAGAAGTAATTTGTTGTCCACCACCCTGCAATTCTCTTCCCCATTCTAGGGGCTACAGCTCTGGTTTATTAGACATTGTGGATAGTCTGTAACATACATTCCTTCCTATAATTGATCTTAAAGGTAGCCTTTGCAATAACCTAAGAGTTATTGTTCCTAGGCCTCTCAGAATCACTTCTCCTGATACCCTAGTCCCTCTGCTGCCCCAAATCAAACTCTTACCTGTTATATTACGGATAAGGACACTGGCTCCAGAGCTTTAACACTACTAATTGTCTGATTAAGGGCTAATTACTAAAATACAAATTTTGAGTGTGTGAAAAACAAATAATTTTAATGTACATATTCAAAAAATTATAATTTATGAGCGAGAGCACTGCAGTTATCCAAGTTAGTGTCAACATTGATATTTGGCAAGCTAACTAATATAATAGATACATATATTAAAGATGGATTTCTGGGGTGTCTGGGTGGCTCAGTCAGTTGAGCATCCAATTCTTAATTTTGGCTCAAGTCATAATCCCAGGGTCATGGGGTCAAGCCCCACTTTGGGCTCCATGCTCAGGTGCTTAAGATTCTCTCTCCCTCCCTCTGTCCCCCTCCCCCACTTGCTCTCTTTCTCTCTCTCTAAAATAAAAGTAAAAATTTTTAAAAAGATGCATTTCAACTAGTGAACTTTGCCTAGGTAACAAAAATGAGCCAAGTCTTCTGTTTACTAATACACATGTCATAGGTAAAAACTCTGGCTTTCTTCAGCTGCCGCTCAAGTGCTTGATCCTTTCAAGGAAGCTAAGGCCACATTGGGGTGAGGCTCTCACTCCACCCAGCAACTAGTTCCTCACCCAGCAGGGCCCACTCAGCACCACCCACACCATGGCCTCTATCTCAGAGCTCACCTGCATCTGCTGGGCCCTCATCCTGCACAACCATGGAGTGACAGTCCCAGAGGATAAGATAAATGTCCTTGATAAAGTAGTGAGTGTAAATGTTAAACTTGCCTGGCCAGGCTTGTTTGCAAAGGCCCTGGCCAGTGACAACATTGGGAGCCTCCTCCACAACATAGAGGCTGGCCAACCTGCCCCAGCAGTTGGCGTCGGGGACCTAGCTGGAGATGCTCCAGGCTTGTTGTTGGGCAGGGTCAGCAGTCGGTCCAGCTGCCTGCCCCCAGTCTGCCTGCTGGGGCTGTAGTCGCACTTATCACCAGGACACTGTGCTGCCGGCTATGAGGAACGGCTCCTGGGACTGCGGATGCACATGTGTGTGGTTATCGTCCCCTCTTCCCAGAGCAGAGGTCACGTTGGAGTGGCACTGGTCCCTGCTGAGTTGTTTGCAGGGCGTGTTGGGGCAAAAGCAGCTTTGGAGGGACACATGCCAAATGGGGCAGGGATGGATGGTGTAGATCTGCAGGAGAATACAAGGGTGGGGCACAAGATGCCAGCAAGATAAGTGGAGGGTGTTCACACTGGTTCCCAAAACTGTCTCGCTATCTAGACTGGAAAAGGAGGGGGCTGAAAAGAAATGTCACCACCAGCACCCCTGCCAGAGTGGCTGGAACCAAAATGACAAGGAATTCAAGCGTTGACAAGAATGTGGAGAAAAAGGTTTGGTTCAGTCACTTTGGAAAACAGTAAAAATAGAATTACCATATGATTCAGTAATTCCACTACTGGGTATCTACCCAAAGAAAACAAAAACACTGATTTTGTTTACAAAAAGTTTACAAGAGGATTATTTACAACAGCCATGATTTGGAACCAACTCAAGGATCCATCAATAGATGAATGGATAAAGAATAGCAGTATATATACAACAGAATGTTACTCAGCCATAAAAAAAGAATGAGATCACTGGGGTGCCCAGGTAGCTCAGTCGGTTGGGTGTCTGACTTTGGCTCAGGTCATGATCTCATGGTTTGTGAGTTTGAGCCTCACATCAGGCTCTCTGCTGTCAGCACAGAGCCTGCTTGAGATCCTCTGTCCTCCCACCCCATCTCTCTCTGCCCCTCCTTTGCTCTCTCTCTTTCTCTCTCTCTCAAAAATAATAATTTTTTTAAAAAAAGAGTAGGATCTCATCATTTGCAACAGCATGGATGGACCCAAAGGGTATTATGCTAAGTGAAAAAAGTCAGACAGAAAAAGACAAATAGCATATGATTTCACTCTAATGTGGAATTTAAGAAACAAAATTTATTAAGAGAATTTCTAAAATCTAAATAAATGAAACAACAATTTTCTTTGCTAGGGTAATATCAAAAACTCATCAATTCCCCCAAAGTTGATCTAAAAGTTGATACAAGTCCAATAAAAATCTCAATAGAGATTCTCTTGGGGCCCAGTAAGATAATTCTCAAATTTATATGGAAGAATAAAAGCCCAAGAAAAGCCAAGATACTGCTGAACAAATAGAGCAGGGAGAAAAAGTCTGCCCTTCGCGGTATCAGGGCTTATTATGAAGTTGTTATAATTAGAACAGAGCAAGAAGAGAGAAAGTGCTTCTCCAGGACAGAAAAGAGAGCCCAAAACAGACCCGCGCATTTTTTTTTAAGTAGTTTATTGTCAAATTAGTTTCCATACAACACCCAGTGCTCTTCCCCACAAGTGCCCTCCTCCATCACCACCACCTCTTTCCCCCACTCCCCCTTCAACCTTCAGTTCATTTTCAGAATTCAATAGTCTCTCAAGTTTTGCGTCCCTCTCTCTCCCCAGCTCTCTTTCCCTCTTCTCCTCCCCCTGGTCCTCCATTAGGTTTCTCCTGTTCTCCTGTTACTCCTATGACTGCAAACATATGGTATCTGTCCTTCTCTGCCTGATATATTTCGCTTAGCATGACACCCTCTAGGTCCATTCACTTTCCTACAAATGGCCATATTTCATTCTTTCTCATTGCTCTGTAGTACTCCATTGTATATATATACCACATCTTCTTGATCCACTCATCAGGTGATGGACATTTAGGCTCTTTCCATGTTTTGGCTATTGTTGACATTGCTGCTATGAATACTGGGGTACATGTGCTCCTATGCATCAGCACTTCTGTATCCCTTGGGTAAATCCCTAGCAGTGCTATTGCTGGGTCATAAGGGAGTAATATGGATAGTTTTTTGAGGACCCTCCACACTGTTTTCCAGAGAGGCTGCACCAGTTTACATTCCCACCAACAGTGTAGGAGAGTGCCGTCTCTCCACACCCTCGCCAGCATCTATAGTCTTGATTTGTTCATTTTAGCCACTCTGACTGGTGTGAGGTGGTATCTCAGTGTGGTTTTGATTTGTGTTTCCCTGATGATGAGTGATGTTGAGCATCGTTTCATGTGCCTGTAGGCCATCTGGATGTCCTC
>NC_043713.1:46512419-46526350 GCF_006229205.1 Suricata suricatta
GACTTCCAGCACTATGTTAAACAACAGTGGTGAGAGTGGACACCCCTGTCGTGTTCTTGATCTCAGGGGGAAAGCTCTCAGTTTTTCCCCATTGAGGATGATATTAGCTGTGGGCTTTTTATAAATGGCTTTTATAAAATGTTTAGGTAAGTTCCTTCCATTCCGACTTTCTCAAGGGTTTTTATTAAGAAAGGGTGCTGTACTTTGTCAAATGCTTTTTCTGCATCTATCGACAGGGTCATATGGTCTTTATCTTTTCTTTTGTTAATGTGGAGGATCACATTGATGGATTTGCGAATATTGAACCAGCCCTGTAACCCAGGAATGAATCCCATTTGATCATGATGGATAATTCTTTTTATATGGTGTTGAATTCGATTTGCCAGTCTCTTGTTGAGTATTTTTGCATCTGTATTCATTAAGGATATTGGTCTGTAGTTCTCTCTTTTTGCTGGGTCTCTGTCTGGTTTGGGTATCAAGGTGATGCTGGCTTCGTAGAATGATTTTGGAAGTTTTCCTTCTATTTCTAATTTTTGGAATAGTTTGAGAAGAATGGGTATTAGCTCTGCTTTAAATGTCTGGTAGAATTCCCCTGGGAAGCCGAGGACCCACGCATTTTCAAAACCTTAGTACATAAAGAGGTTATACATCAGATCCCTGCGCTAATCCATAGCCAATGGAAAACAATACAATCAAATTCCTAAGCAAGCCACAAACAAAAATCACCTTTGGATTAATTAAGGGCTTTCATGTCAGAAATAAACTTTAAGGGGCACCTAGGTGGCTCAGCTGGTTAAGTGCCCGACTTCGGCTCAGGTCATGATCTCGCAATTCATGGGTTTGAGCCCCGTGTTGGGTTCTGTGCTGACAGCTAGCTCAGAGCCTGGAGCCTGTCTTCAGATTCTGTGTCTTCCTCTCTCTCTGACCTTCCTCTGCTTGTGCTATCTCTCCCTGTCTCTCAAAAATAAATTTTTAAACATTAAAAAAGAAAAGAAATAAACTTTAAAACCAGTTAGCGCAAATTACCGGTAAACATCTTTTAGAATTTGGAGCAAGGAATGATTTCTTAAACAAGATTCAAAAAGCACTGACTCGTCTCCAGTATTCAATAGTCTCCCTTGATCTGTGTCCCTCCCATGGACTGAAGGGGGAGAGGGAAGAGGGATGGTCATGGTGGGGGGCACTTGTGGGGAAAAGCACTGGGTGTTATATGGAAACTAATTTGACAATAAACTATTATTAAAAAAAAAAAAGCAGTGACTACAAAAGAAGAGAGAGACTTGACCATGGTGTTAAAATTAATGTTGGTTCACCTTAAAGAGGTAGAAAGAAAAGTTACAAACTGGAAGACATTCACAGTATACAAGTGGCAGGTAGTCTTTCATGATGGCTGCCATCAATTCCTTCTGTGTGTGTGTGCGTGTGTGTGTGTGTGTGTGTGTGAGCACCACTTCACACATCAAGAGGTGGAAAGTCTATCTTCCCTGGAGGCTATTCTCTCCTCTCAAATCCAGACTGACTTTATCATTTGCAGAAGTGTCATTCTGGGATTTTCAAGCAGACACCTAAAAAGGACTGGCAGATTCTGCTTCTCTCCTCTTGCAAGCCAGCCTCCGGGAAAGAAGTCCAACTACCCCCAGATCACCGTGCTCTGAGAAAGCCCTTGCTAACCAAATGGAGAGGACACACAGGAGAGCACAGAGACACCTGATGTGTTCCTAAAGCTTTCTGGGACCACCCAGTCCTACCTCGGCAGCTACCAAATACATCTGAGCTATTCCCCCTGACACGACATGGAGCAGAAGAACCACCCAGCTGAGCCTCGTCACTGCACAGAATTACAAGGGAAAAAAATTATTGTGTTAAGCCACTAAGTTTTGGGGTGCTGTCTTACATAAGAATTAATACCTGAACCAAGAACATAAAATCAACAAAGAATTCTGAACAGGAATATATACCAGACTTCTGCAAATCAATAAGTAAAGTATAAACAGATCACCAGAAAGAAGGGCAAAAGTAGGAATAGGTATTTTTACAGAAGAGGAAACACATATATCAACAAACATTCAAAGAAATGTTCACTCTCAGCACCATTAGTGATCAGGGCAGATCACAGTGTAATAGTGTTCAAACTGTGAGGATAACCAGTGTTGGAAAGTATGTGGTATGAGCATGAATTGGTGCAAAGACTTTGGGCAGTGTTTTGGCATTATCTCATAATGTCAAAAATTCACATTTCCTGTTACCCAGGAATTCTACTCGCAAGCTCATAACCCATACACTCTTGCACAATCTTGATGACATCATATTCAAGAATATTCATAGAAGCACTGTTCACAAGCTCAAAATCCTGGGAATAACCTAATTATCCAGACACAGGAATGACAATGAATCATAGCAGTATATTTACACAATGAATTAATAAATGACCAACAATGAATAAATGAATCTATTTGACAACATAAGCAACCAAAATGAAAAGGATTTACTATTTAGGAATATACAAAGATGTAATGAAAACTATATAAAAAGGAAAAATTAATAAAGGATTCAGAATGATGGTTATCCCAGACTGTGGGAAACAGAGAGATAGGAGGTGAGGAAACCATGGTTTCCACGGTGCGATAGAAGTTATTATCAAGGCCCTATTTTTGGTTTTGGTAGCAGGTACATGGATGCTTATTATACTATTTAAAAATCCATACATCCATCCACATATATGTTTAGTCAGACCACGCAACGACGAAAGATGAAAGCATGTCTTAAACAGAGGGTTATAAAGAACTCATAATCCAACTCTGCATCTGAGGTCCAATATTTTTTAACTACCTAATAATAGGGGTGCCTGGGTGGCTCAGTCAGTTAAGCATCTAACTCTTGATATCAGCTCAAGTCATGATCTTACAGTCTATGGGTTTGAGCCCCACATCAGGCTTGTGCTGACAGCATGGAGCCTGCTTGAGATTCTGCATGTATGTCTCTCTCTCTCTCTGTTCTTCCCCAACTCTCTCTCGCTCTCTCAAAATAAATAATCTTCAAAAAAGGTAAATAAATATAAGTAAATAAGAGCAGGACTAAAACTGAGGGAAGTCAGAGAAGAGGGGGACAAAGAGAACGGGAGGATTCTTTCACTCTTGTGTTCGATTATTCATCCATCCATGTGACAAATCTGGATGGGTATTCCTCTATATTCCAGACAGAGATGAGAACACCAAAAGACAAGGACATGAGACTTCTCTTGGGAATAGGGACAAGAGACGCATGCTCTGAATTGTGTCAAGGCTATTATTAACCTAGCCATGTGGGAAATAGCACTATAAAAGAAGGGGCTAGAAGGAAAGGGGACAGAATTATTCAAATAAACAATGAAACAGAGTTGTGATCTAAGGTTGGAAGGTCTCAGAGAGGAGTCAATGTTTCAGAGACCCACGAAGTGACTTTTTCAGGAGCATGGGAAAAAGTCTTTTCTAGTTCCTAACATTTTTGATGATTGTCCTTAACTAAAATCCTCTCCTATACAATGCTTCCCATCTAAATTCACAGTATATAACACTGTATCGTTCTAAGACACTAGAGGGTGACTACAGCGGTGTTCCCTAATACAAGTGTATTGTTTGAACACTCATTCATTTTTATTTGCCATTTCAGAACTGCCTACAACATGTAGAGCACTAAGGTGGATGCAGGGATAAAAATAAACACTAAGAGTTGACCCCTGTCACTGAAGATTTAGTGAGAAGTGGCTGACACACCAGATAATACCGAAAGTGCTAGAATCCAGCTAGCACAGGGATGCGGGAAGTCAGAAGAGGCACGCCATGCTTTGCTTTGCTTTATCTTCACAACACTCCCAGGCTTATATCAAGGTAGTGAAAACTCAAAGGTGAGGAAGAGAAGGCTCAGAGATGTGAAGTGACTCACCTCAAACCACACAGCCAGGACATGCAGGAATCAGGACCTGGGTGTGGGTCTAGGGGTGGTATTCACAGCCAGAATGTCTTCCATCCTGACCTAGCTGCTCTGTGAGCTCCATCAAATAGCCCTGGTCTTATATTTGAATGGAATGTGAGGCCACACTGAAACAGCATTTCTGTAACTGTCCACACACCGGCCCCCAACCTGGGAGAGAGGCCCGGCTCAGGAAAGCACACTGTCCCGTGGAAGCGTGGGTGCACACCCTCGTGCCAGGTTCAGAAAACACAGCAACAGGAGCACTTAGCCACACCTGGCCGTGCGCACCCCCACTATGCATCAGTACGTGGATGCCACCACAAGCTCACTCCTAGCCATCACTCAAAAAGGTTTCCGAGGCCACGTGCCTTAAAGGCACAGTCTCAAGGGCCCCAACTGAAGCCAGCTGGACCCTGATGTGTGGAACATTCTGGAGGGTGCCCATTCCAAACTTAAGACTGCTCTTCCCAGGGGAGAGTGTCCTGACTCTTGGTTTTGGCTCAGGTCATGATCTCACAGTTTGTGAGACTGAGCCTAGAGTTGGGCTCCAAGCTGACACCATGGAGCCTGCTTGAGATTCTCTCTCTCTCCCTCTCTCTCTCTCTCTGCCCCTCCCCCACTTGTTCTCTAAATAAATAAATAAACAAAGAACAAAGAAACTTAAAAAACAGATTGCTCCTTCCAAGACCTTGTTCATGATTCTCCCTTCTGAGAGGCACAAAAGTACATCAGCGTGGTTACCGATGATGGAGACAAGCAGTTTGCACATTCCCTGACGCCCCGGATCTGCACAGGGTGGGCGTGGGGTGATTACACAGCACAGGAGAGTGCCCAGCTCTGCACCCCGACAGATCTCACCCACAGAGTGCAGCACACACCTCTAGTGTGCTGGGGTCCCAGAGGTAAGGATTCGAGAGATCTATAAAGCAAAGGGTTCAAAGTTGGTTTCAGGTCTTTTAAAAAAATTTTTTTAATGTTTATTTATTTTTGAGAGAGACGGAGAGACAGAGACAGAGTGTAAGTCAGGGAGGGGCAGAAAGAGAAAGAGACACAGAATCTGAAGCAGGTTCCAGGCTCTTAGCTGTCAGCACAGACCTTCACACAGGGCTCCAACTCACCAACTACGAAATCATTACCTGAGCCAAAGTCTGATGCCCAACTGACATCCAGGTGCCCCAATTTCAGGTATTTTTTAAAGATAAGAAACATTCTTGCAGATAAGAAAATGTCCACAAAATTTACACTTATTACTGAAAAATTGTGTCCCTGCAAGCCAAATTCTGGAGGGGTTTTTTTTTCCAACTCATTTCAAAAAGATTCATTTTGGAGTAGAATGATGGAAGTTTAAATCCTGCCTCTACAAGTTACATGTTTGTCTAATTATTTAGCCTCCCTTGAGCCCTGTTTTCTCTCGGTTAAAATGGGCTAATCCTCCAATCTTATGCAGTGGTTTATAAAGCTTCAATGAAATGCCATCCATAAAGTGACCACAGGTCCATCAGGATTGCTGGCAGGCCACTGGGGTGTTTGTTTAAAATTCAGATCTCAGGTCCTGCACCCCTGCTTGGAGGCTGTGTCACTAGGTGGGGAGGTGAGCCAAGAATCAGAATTTTCAGCAAGTGCTCAGCTGATTCTTCTACCCACTGCAGTCTGCGGCCACAGAGGCAGCGGTGACAGTCACAGGCAGAGTTACAACTAGTGACCCATATCGCAGCAGCAGCAGCCACACAAGTAGCTGTACTGATGGCAATGATGACACAAGGGAACATCCACATGCCAGACAGAACACCTTACACTTTGCACATGGTGACCTGATTTGCATGATAAATCTATTAAGGTGAGTGCAATCATTAGGCCCTTTTACAGATATGGAGATAGAGGCTCAGAGAAGTTGAGCAACTTGCCCAAGTGATGTAGCCGAGACAGGAACTGAGGGAAGGATGCTCAGGGGTGGGAGGCGGGGGTGGGAAGTTGGAATCAGGGCATGGGTAAATGTCCAGCAGTGGCAAGCCGTGTCCGAATCTGCTGGTACCTCGGAGATTTGGCCTCAGCCAGAGAAACGCACCCTGCTGGCCAATCAATGCCTGCCCGTGAGTCAAGTCTGACCAGGTAAAAGAAGATGCTTTTATGCTTTTCCACCCCCAGACAACTGAGAATTGTGTTTTTTCTATACTGGTATAGCATTCCACTCTATTCTCTCTTTTACTCTTCCAGAAATTAATTCACACATTCTCAATGCTCCTCAAATGTCCTTCTCCCTCTTCCCTTCTTCTGATGAATTTACTGAATGTGCTTATCTTCCTAACCCACAACTTCCCTGCATTTGTGCCCACACACCCTCCTTGCCTCCCATTGCTGTGGAGAAGCTGTGCTCCAAAGTTTCCCCTTCCCTCTCCCATCCCCCACAAACACTGAATCTGTCCCTCCTGCCTACTCAAGGGCTTTGCATCTGCAATTACACCCTCTAAACACACACACTCTCTTGCATCTCGATTCAGGAGACAAACACACAACCCCAGACTTTCACCTCAATCGCTTTGCTCCACCCATGCTGCTCCTCTTGCTGTTCCTCACTCAGACCAAGCATGTTTGTGCCTCAGGGTCTTTGCACTTGCTGTTCCCTCTCTCAAGAACATGCTTTTCCCAGACTTAGATCCCTTCTCTGAGAAGTCTTCCCTCTCCACCTCATCAAAAGCAATGCTGCATTCTACCATTTACTTCTATCACCTTATCTGCTTTCTCTTTCTTCTGAGCAGGAAGCACTTACCATTTGCTGATTTTGCTATCATCTTTAATGCATTGTAAGTTTCTTGAAACAAGGACTTGTTCACTACCCAGAACAGTATCTGGAACAAAGTAAGGATTTAATATTTGTTCATTCAGTTAATAAATTAAAATGGCATAAACTATTTTGTTACTCACTTCAGGAAATATACTTGAATGTGATAAACAAGTTCATTAGTGATGGGGAAGAACAGTAACCCCAGACATGGCCCTTTACCCTGCCCCCCCCCACACCCTGAGAGGGAAAAGTGTGTGTGTGTGTGTGTGTGTGTGTGTGTGTGTGTGTGCAATTTGACCTTTAATGTCAGAAGCTAAACTCCTGATATTAAAAACAAAACAGGAAATTATAGACTTACACCCTTGTCACTAAACTCATTGGAAAGCAGTGTAATGAAATCTAGTACCGCTTTTTCTCCTCTAATGGGGAACTACACGCTCATTCCCCCAGGGACTCCCAGAGCCCTAGCTCCTAACTCCCAGTCTCAGCTCCTAACTTCTGACCACCTGCCTGCTCCGGCCAGGAAGTGTCACTCATGCTCAACTCAGCTCTCACTTTAGATGATACCCCTCCCATTTCAGAGGCTTCTCAACTATGGACCTTCTGCACTTACCTTCGCATCATGGCCAAATCAGAGAGCAAAGAAGGAAAATGATGTTCATTCTCCTGGACACAACATGTTTCTTTGTTGTGATTTCTTTCCACTCAAAAGAGGTTTCCCAGGCTCTATGTCTCCCTCTCATAATCTACCCACCCATCATATTTAGCCTCTTTATCAAGGCCTTGATATTTCTTCTTTCCCAACAACATTTAATTTGAGTTACCATTTACTAAACACTATGTCCCAGGTGCATATGGTTTACTTCACATAATCTTCAGAATAACCTTATGAACTAAATGGTATTGTGGCCCCATTTTACAAAAGATGAGACCAAGACTCACAGAGGTTACATAACTCACTCAGGGTCACATCCTTAGAAAGAGATACTTTGAAAGTGAGCTCAATTAATTCCAAAGCCCATGCTCTTAATTCTGACACCAATCTACTTTGGAGGTTCCAAAGAACCCAAAAAGTTCTTTCTGGAAGTTGTTAAACTATCTTAATGATCTCCAAAGATTCCTCTTCCCTCCACTTCTCCCTTTATTCTCTTGTTCTCTGTATGTTGTGTAGGCATTTTACTGGCAATAAGGGGTCACCTGGTACATGTACTTGCATGTAAGTTGCCTGCTCTAACACAAGCTCAGTGGACCACATCACATTTCACTTGCCCACTCAATGCCCCCAACCCAAAGTACTTCCTCCTAAGAGTTTCATGCCAAAGCCTAGATTTATAAGAACAGGTCTGCCCTAATAGTGTATTCATTCAACCATCAGCTACTGACCTGAGAGTCAGACATGTCCCTTAGGGAGATAGTCTGACCCTGATCTAATTCATTCCTCAAGCCACGACTTTCCCTTTCAATTCCATTTCAGTTATTTATCTCCTTATAAAGTAATTATATTCATCACTGCTTTATTTTCCCATTGTCCCATTCCCTCAACTCTTTTGTACAATGTTTTAATTTTTTTTAAGATTTAAAGTTAATTTATTTATTTTGAGAGAGAGAGGGAGAGAGAATCCCAAGCAGGCTCGACACTCCTCATGGAGCTCGATCCCTCAACTGTGAGGTCATGACCTGAGCTAAAATCAAGAGTTGGACGCTCAACCAACTGAGCCATCCAGGCAACCCATGTCCAACATTTTTGAATTTCATCAGTCACCTAAATTCTTTTGAGGACCAGAAAGCGCATAAATACACACAAAAATAAAATGAGGTATTTCTAAATTCTGGAAAGGATACATAAGTCTTACTCGGGCATAACAGTCAAAATATATGGGGTGCCTGGGTGGCTCAGTTGGTTAAGTGTCAGGCTTCCTTCCAGGTTCATGAGTTCAAGCCTTGTATCTCTCCCACTGTCTCTTTGTGCCCCTTCCCCACTCACATGTTTTCTCTCTCTCTCATTCTCTCTCTCTCTATTTTTATCTATCTATCCCTCTCTTCCAAAAGCCATAAATAAAAAAACTTTTAATACATAACTAGGGCAGCATGGCCTCTTGAATTCTAAAACACAGCATGCTTGTTCCCACCTGTGAGCCCTTGTACCTGTTGATCCCTCTGCATGCAACATATTTTCCACCCTCTTGATGGGGCCAATTTCTTCTCAACTTTCAGGTTTCTGTACCAATAACACCTTCTTAGAAAAGCCTCTCCATCTACCCAACCTAGAGAAGTTTCCCACTATAACAAAATCCTGTTTACTCTCTCCAAGACACAACAGCAATCTATAATTATTGTCTTCACCCATCGGTTGCAGTCTCCCCTTGGAATTTCACCTCCATGCAGGCAAGGACCTTTCCTTGCCTTGTTCAGATTTGTGTTCTCAGCCCACTGTGTCCCCATCCTCTGCACCTGGCACACAGACATCAATAAACATTTGTTCCAAACAGGAACGGATGAGTATTACACACAAATGTGTGTACACACACATCTCCAGGTAGAAGTTCTTTCCTTCCTTGATAAGCATCAACATTAAGAAGCATCCACAAAATTCTACCAGCTTCTTTGAGCTTCCAGGTGCTGAGATGACCAGTAAGGATAACAAGCCAATCTGAAAGTAATAATCAAAATTGTATTCACTTACTTAACAGTGAAGACAAGAGGCAAAAAGGTGCCAGCATCCCAGCGATCTACTTTTCCCCATGGGACAGCACCAGGCAGGGGACAGATGACAGAAGTATCTCACTGCCAAGGAGCCCCAGTCCAAAGGCTCCTGCCTTTTTGTGAGCTCAGAGGATTGAGAGTGAGGAGAAGGGAAGAGCAGGAGTAGAAAAACACTCAGAGTGAAGAAAAGTGCATCAGCTATAGCACCCATGAGAAGTCTCCATGGAGGCACCTGGGAAGTACCAGGGACCTCCACTGGAAATCTCTCAATAGAGGCTCAGGGGTTAAGAATGCAGATACACATATGGGCATGGCTGGTCCAGGGGAACCCGAATCCTTGGCTGCAAGTCTCTCCTGTGTACAGGTCTGATGTGGGGAGGGCAGCTTTCCCATGCACCCTGCCAGTCAAAGCCTTGTAGCTGTCTCTGGATGGGCCTAAAAGATGGCACACAGGATTTTGACCTAGCAAAGGGCTCTCACCCTCTCTCCTCAACTCCTTTCAGTGGTTGAGTACACTCTGTCCTGGCCATCCTTCCCCTCAGCCAATCTCACTCCCTTGTGCTGCAACACAACACCTCCCCTTCTACTTTGTCTTTAGGGAAGGTGGAGGGAGAACCACCACTTACAAGCATCTCTGTAATGGCTCTGAAGGCCCCTGCCCTCATCTTCCTTGTGGTTAGTCAAGCAGTTCTACCATGATTTGTTTCAGCCCCGATCCTCCTAAGCTAGAGTGACAAGTGCTGTATGTAAGACCCAGAGAAACCAATACCCAGGACCAAGGCGAGCAAGTGACCAGAGAACTGAGGCTGCCAGTAACACCAAGTGAATAAGAGCTACACAGAGTTACATGGTGCTCAGGGAGAGCTTTATCATTACTATAAAAAGTCACTTCCATGGCTATATTTTTACTCAGATAGAAGTCTACTAAGTTGATCTAAAAGATCATGAAGTAAAACAAAAGAAAAAAAAAACTCAACTAGTTTATGGCAATCTTATCAAGAGATTTTTCCTAATGAGGTCACCCTCCATTTTCTGCTCATTTTCCCAGTTCATTAAAAACATTCAAAATCACATTAAAGATATATTAAGTGATCAGGTATCACAATGAAATAGGAAAGCCACCTAGAAATAGAGAAGACAGGAACATGTGAAAGTCTGAAATTTTTGTTCTTGTCAAATCACTGTGCAAACTGCCTTGCACAAAATCTTTGCCACCAGTGTCTTCTGTGCACATACATCCTCAGCATAATTTAGCCTCTGCAGAGCCAATCCCAGGACATAGGGAATTGGCCCTTTCATTTCACAATCCCAGCCTTCGCCTGATGTAGCCCGTGAGCTCTCATTAGTGGGAAAGGAATCATCCAGCCACTGGGCTCTATGCAAAAAGGAATCCAAGGCTCATGGTATGCATAAAACTCCCAGGGTCTCACCTGCATTAGTCAATCCTTATTTAACGCCCCCTCTGACATGTTCTTCATAATCAAAGATGCCTCAGTGTGGGCCTTCATCCTGCACTCTCCCATACACAGATAACTCACACACTGAATAGTCAAGAGGTACTACTGACTCACTGAGTGACTGATTATTGGATTTAAACTTACCAATATGGACTGAATATTTGTGCCCCCTCCAATTTCATATGTTAAAGACCTAACCCCCAAGATGATGGCATTCGGATGAGTTGAATGAGATTAGCGCCCTTACAAGAGAGGTCCCAGAGAGATCCCTCATCTTTCTCACCATGTGAGGACACAGCGAAGAAATATAAACTAGGAGCGGGTCTTCACCAGACACTGAATCTGCCCTTGACCTCAGATTTTCCAGCCTCCAGAACTGTGAGAAATAAATTTCTGTTGCTTGTTAGTCACCCAATCTATAGTATTTTGTTATGGCAGTCTGAACCAACTAACAGTTACTGTATTAGTCTCCCAGGGCCACCATAGAAAATGTTATCCCATAAACTGGGTGGCTTAGAGCAACAGAAATGTCTTGTCTCACAATCTAGAAGCTAGAAGTCTGAAATCAAGGTGTTGGCAGGGCCCTGTTTCCTCTGAAATCTGCAGAAGAAGGATGCTTCCTTGCCCCTTGCCGCTTCTGGTGGCCTAGTCCTAGCCACTGGTCTCAACCAGTGTATCAGATATCTCTGCTTTGAAATTCAAGACATCAGGGCCACACCTGTCTTCCAAAGGCAGGCTGCTGAAATTCAGGTATTTTTTTGGTCAAACAGCATTTCTATCCAGGTGTCACTATAGTATGAAAATTCTGTGATGGTGTGGTCCTTTGAAAGTTTCTTCAAAAAGCATCTAAGGAGGAGCACCTGGGTGGCTCAGTCAGTTAGGCGGCCAACTCTTACTTTAGTTCAGGTCATAATCTCACAGTCATGAGATGGAACCCTGCATGGGGCTCCATGCTGAGCATGGAGCCTGCTTGGGATTCCTCTCTCTGCCCCTCCCCCACTCTTGTGCATGGTCTTGCTCTCTCAAAATAAGCAATAAAAAAAAAAAGCATCTATAGAGTATCTGTGACACACCGCCACAGGGAACACAGACACCAGCAGGAAAATGCGGCCCTACCCTCAGGGAGCTCAAGATCCAGTAAGGACATCAGATGTGAAAATAAATGGCTCCAAGGTAATGAATGGAATTAGCAAGATGACTTGCCATAGTTAGTGTAGTTAGCCCTGGCAGCGGCAGCATAGCACAGGGGGTAAGGGCATGAACTCTGCAGCGTGGGGCTGCACCACGTGCTAGCTTTCAGATCTTAAACAAATACTGAACCTCTCTGTGTTTCAGTGTCATCATCTGTAAAATGAGCATGCTAAGAGCACCCCCTTTGTAAACTGCTGTCAGGATTAAGAAGTCAGTACATGTAAGATGCTTTACAACAGTACCAAGCATCAGTAAGTATTACAGAAGCATGAAATATACACCTTGCACTGAGCAGGAGACTAAGTCCCTGATTTCTATTACTCACCATTCTGCCTCTTTATTTGGTATCACTTCTGTACAGAGTATATGCAGTATATGGTGTAACTTGAAAGTGGTAGAGGATTGTTTCTTTTTCCAACTTCTCACAGTTAAGCTATGCATGAATAATCAAATTAAAATTCCTATTCCTTTCTGGCTAACAGCCATTTGTTAATTTCATGTGTATTTTGTGAGCATTCAGGATGGGAAAGCCACTAGAAAAGTACAATATGTTTAGGACATTGAAAATCTGGCAGAACACATGAGACTCAAAGAGTTGGGCTTTCCCCAGGGCAGTTTCCACCATGTTGGCATGAGGGATCTAATCAAGACCCTGCCAGCTCATGCAAAAAGCTCTTTTTATATGAGGCAGGAAAAAAGGCTCCCTGCCCCTGAGCAAATATAGCCTTGCCCAGGCTGGATTTCAGTCCCCACTTGTCCCTTGGCCAGGAGCCCATGTATACAACCAGTTCCACTGACAAGGACCACTGAGGTACCATTTAAAAAGTCTTTTCCAGAATGTTGAGCAAGGGTTAATGCAGGTTTCATGAAAGCCTAAATCAGAACCAGAAAAAATTTACCATCTCAAAAAATGTATTCTTGCCACCAAAATTAGCCTGAGAAAATTATTGCCTCCCCCCTCCCAAAATGTTACCTTTTTTGGAATGATACAAAGTTGTTTAATGTTTGATAAATAAATTCAGGTTCATAAAGAAACTTTCTTGAATTTAATAAAGATGCTAAAAATCTACTTTGGCTTTTTTTAATAGTTCTTTTTACAAAGTTCTGTACATAAAAATAAATATACAGAAACAACCCCATCCACTGTCTGCGTCAATAATCCTCGCTGGTGGTTGCACTCACCATTTACAAGGAAGACATCATTCAACACAACCTGTGCCAGAAACTGTCTGACCAGCAGGGATGTCTAACTTGAAGAACCATCACTGGATCTCTTTCATCAAGACTGTTCATCACCTAGAGGCCTTTATCTATCTACCAACTAGCAACCACCTATGAGACCAATGAACCCAGTCACTGGCTTGAGTGAAGTGTGACCACTGCCACTACTGCTAGTGGTGATGTCTATAAAATCCCATGCTGATTTCAACCATTGAAGATGCAGATGTAGTAACGAAGAGAAAAAAGCCCCCTCCCCTTTATGCATGTGAAAAAGGAAACAAACGGAGGGATATAGATTCATATCTTGCTAAGGTCAAAACCTTAGCCTCACCTACCAGGGGCTCCATCTTCTGCCCCAGACAAAGGGTTGTCACCACTTTCCTCTAAAGGCTTTCTGGGGGTGCCTGGGTGGCTCAGTCAGTTAAGCGTCTGGCTTTGGCTCAGGTCATGATCTCATGGTTCGTGGGTTCAAGCCCCGTGTTGGGCTCTGTGCTGACAGCTAGCTCAGAGCCTGGGGCCTGCTTCGGATTCTGTACCTTCCTCTCTCTCTGACTCTCCCCTGCTCATGCTGTCTCTGTCTTCTCTCAAAAATAAATTTTTTAAAAAAACATTAAAAAGTAAAAAAA
>NC_043713.1:46526450-46527890 GCF_006229205.1 Suricata suricatta
AACTTTTCCCTTCTTGCATGCTGTCCCACATTTCAATCTTCAATCTTCCATCTCCTTTTTTTGTTCCTCAGGCTTAGTTTTTCCTTATACTTTTCAACATGTGCATTTAATTCCTCTTCCATTTTCAAAGAAGCAGCTTTGAAATGAAATTTGTTTAACATTTATTTATTTACTTTGAGAGAAAACTAGCATGAGTGAGGGAGGGGCAGAGAGAGGAAGAGAAAGAATCCCAAAGAGGTTCCACGGTATCAGCACAAAGCCCACCTTTGGGCTTGATCTCACAACTGCTAGATCATGACCTGGCTTGAAATCAAAGTCAGACGCTTAACTGACTAAGGCACCCAGGAGCCCCAAGCCTCTTGTCATTCAAAAACAACATCAAGTTGGGACTCCTGGGTGGCTCAGTCAGTTAAGCATCTGACTTTGGCTCAGGTCATGATCTCGTGGTTCACATGTTCAAGCCCCATGTCAAGTTCTGTGCTGACAGCTCAGAGCCTGGAGCCTGCTTCAAATTCCCTGTCTCCCTTTCTCTCTGCTCCTCCCCAGCTCATACTCTTTCTCTCTCTCAAAAATAAATAAAACACTTTTTTAAATGTTTAATAAATAAATAAATAAAAACAACATCAGTCAGTTAAGCATCTGACATTGGCTCAGGTCATGATCTCGTGGTTCACATTTGTGCTCAGAGTCTGGAGCCTGCTTCAGATTCTGTGTCTCTGTCTCTTTCTCTACCCCTCCCCTGCCCCCATTCCGTCTCTCTCAAATAAATAAACATTTAAAAAGTGATATAATTTGTGACAATAACATATAGAGGGGGAATAGAATGGCATAGAAGCAGAATTTTAGATGCCACTGATGCTGTTAATGGCAACTCAAATTGGACTGTTACAAATTTAGGATGTTAATTATAATCCCCAGAATAATCACTATGAAAATAACTAAAAAATATCCAGAGAAGTAAATGAGAAGGAAATCAAAATGGGTCATTAGAAAAAGAAATTAAACACAAAAGAAGATAGCAATGGAGGAATTGAAGAACCAAAAATATATGACATATAGAAAACCAATAACAAATGGCAGAAGTAAAGCCACTTTAAATAGAAATGGATTAAACTTATAAATTATCACTTATCAGTAATCTTTACCACTTATTAGTAATCCTTATCAGTAATCACTTTAAATGTGAATGGATTAAACTTCTAAATTAAAAGGCAAAGATTTGCAGAATGGATTTTCAAAAGGCCATGATACAGATCTACAAGAGATTCATTTTAGACCCAAAGACACAAATAAATTGAAAGTGAAAGGATACAAAAACATATTCTGTGCAAATAGTAACCCCAAAAGAGCTGGGATGGTTATACTAATATCAGACAAAATAAACTTTAAGTTAAAAATTGTTACAAAAGATAAAGACAGAGCATGGCGGCTACCGAGGAC
>NC_043713.1:46527990-46532305 GCF_006229205.1 Suricata suricatta
AAAATATTAAAATATATTACAAAATTCTGTGTCCATGTTTTTAAAATGTGCAAATATGAGAGCTTTTAGGGTAACACAATTCTGTCTTTTCAGCAGCCAAAAATTGAAACATTTCCAAACATCTGCTTCTCAAAACACACTTTTCAAAGTTACATTTCTTGGGCACTTGGGTGGCTCAGTTGGTCAAGCATCAAGCTTCAGCTCAGGTCATGATCTCACAGTTCATGAGTTTGAGCCCTGCGTTGGGCTCTGTACTGACAGCTCAGAGCCTGGAGCCTGCTTTGGATTCTGTGTCTCCCTCTTTCTCTGCCTGTCCCCTCCTCACTCTGTCTCTCTCTCAAAAATAAATAAGCATTAAAAAAAAAAACTAAAAAGAAAAGAAAGTGTTACCTTTCTTTAGAACATATTTGTCTTTTCACACATTGTTAAAACAAGACTGTACCTCAGCAAGTACCTCTGTTTTTTGTAATATCTATCAGGTAGTGTATTACTGGCAGCCCTTGTCATCCCAGAATAAGCAAATTTGGAATTTTTGTGGAAAAAACAGTGTGACTCATCTTTAAATTTCAAAGTCTCTTAAGTAGTTTACCATGAGAGAACAGGTGAATCTGCGTCATCAAAACAATTTATCACTCCTTGTAGTACAAGGTTGGAACTATTCTGTTCTTCACATGTTAGCTTCCGATGTGTCATGGTCAGATGATAGCCTGGTGGAAGCCCTCCTCCTCTTCCTTTGAACAGACAGACAGACAGACACGACCATTGTGATCAGCTGACTTGAGGATGGGGTAAAGGCCCTAAACCATCTGCTCGTTAAATATTAGTAAAACCGAATTTCTTCATTTTTAAGTTAAATAAACAAGTTTTAATATTCCCTCCTGGCATCCAATTGGAATGCCTGGTACATCCAGCTTTGGAGAGAACAGTTCTAATTATGGAAAGAATAAATAGGAGAAGAAAGGTATCAAAGAAATTTTCAGCTGTCTCCTCTCCCCTAGATTTGCCTAGGAATTGGCATGATCTTCATTCTCCTCCTCAATGGTTTTTTTTTTTTTTTTTTTGAGTGCTCATAGGTTGATACTATTTTTTGAAGGTCCAGAAAAGTCCTATTTTCTGGTCCGATTGAGTTTCCTTGGTCCTTAAACCTTGGTTCACAGTCCTAGATAGAGTAGGAAGTGGCTTTTCTGAGGTCATTCAGCAGACTGCATTTCTAGGCCAGGCTATAGCCAGTGGAAAAATAATACCATCTGGTGTTATGCCTTATTCTTCCCTAAAAATTAGGAGTGAGCAAAAGCTTCTGCTGAGTAGTACTTTCTGCTTTCACAGTTGAGGGCTTGAGGAGATCTCACTGATTGCTAATGTGAGATGTTTTTACCTAATGAGGACAGAGAAGACAGGAAAGGGGAGTTCTGAGAGCTGGGCTATTAGAGGCTTACTCTAGCCCAGTGTTGGCAGCACTTTGTATAGACCCTGCCTTTCAGAAAACTGAGGGGCGATGGGAGGTGGGTGGGAGAAAGGAAGAGAGATTGTGATTGATCAATTGATTGTACCTGAATGGTGATGATCTTGAATCTGTTTATATACAGCTCAAGATGGGAAATGGAGTAGAGTTAGCAAGTTCTGTTTCTTTCAGCTTTCTAAAAATAAATCTTTAGGGCCAGCCAGGGTTTAGAATTACAGGCAGAAAGATTTTGCAAGAAATGAATAAAAGTCACGTCTTTGGATAAAACCTGGGTTATGATCCTGATTCTATAATAATTATTCTGATACTTGAATGATAGCATGTGTCAAATGGTAGAGCATTTTAAAAGTCTGAAGTTTTTGTTTGTTGTGTGAAAAATATTTGCTATGGTTTCTTTGGACTTCAAATTCATTAAATAAGATCTTATATACCTGTTACTGCTCAGACATTAAGTTTTTGGTGTTTGAGAGATCTGTGATTCAGTGATTTTTGTCTGTCAGATTCACAACTGTATCCAATGCTTAGCACAAAGACTGGTACACTATATGTGCTCAAAAAATATTGAAGGAGAGGAGGATGGAATGAAGCTAAAGGCGGTAAAGAAGTTAGGGAAGAATATGTAAGAAAAATGCACAAAGTAATTCTATTCTGCTGAGAAGAAATACCCACCAAAATCTGTCATACTTTATGCTTCAATTTTAAATGTTTACTTACCTGTGGAATCAAAACACATTATTATTTACTGACATCTAGTAGAGATGATGGTAAAATGTTAGTGGAAGGCTGCATGGAAAATATAACCTTGTGTTTGGTTTAGTTTGGCATTAACACTACACTCACAGGAATGTAATGAACCTATTTATCAATTATACGATGCCGATTTTGTACATTGGCAGTTTAACACATCTTTTGTATGTTTCTTCATTACATTATAATTTATGTGCAGGAACGTGTTTCTAGAAGCTCCCACACACCGGTCAGTTACAGCCAAGGGCAGGAATGCCTGGCATAAAGCAGGCTAGGTTGTGTGTTTGTGTAACTTGGACTAATAATGGTCATAAACAGGAAACTCAGAAACTCAATTTCACTAAGGCTGTTTATAAAACTATTGTGAAAGAGAAACCATTTGTTAGCTTGAACAAGAGTCTTTTCCTTTGTGAAACTGATAGGAAAGTCTTGAGCAAGGGCTGAGAAATCTAAGACATTTACAATTCCATTGATACATTTGTAACAATTCTTAGAGGTAAGAGTTACTTTGAAACTTCAGACAAATGACTATAGTAAGCAATTTAAAGATGAATAATTCTTTTTAAAATATGATTTTCCTAATAGTTCTGTGTTTATGGACATTAGCTACAGTTTAGTAATGAAAGTTTATGCATACATCATTTGGAGAGGACAAGCATCCATGTTTTTCTTTGGAGAGCCACATTCACGTGTCAGCAAAGGAGCATGGTTCCACACACCGGAATGTTAGCAATTTAAATTTTTTCCTCAACAGGGGTGCCTGGGTGGCTCAGTCAGTTAAGTGACTGACTTCGGCTCAGGTCATGATCTCATGGTTTGTGGGTTTGAACTCTGCATAGGGTTCTGTGCTGACTGCTCAGAGCCTGGAGCCTGCTTCAGATTCTGTGTCTCCCACTCTCTCTGTTACTCCCCCACTCACACTCTATCTCGCTTTCAAAAATAAACATTAAAAATTTTTTTTCCCTCAACAAATCACAGATTACTGGAGCTCATGGATTTTCAGGGTTGTTTAAGGTGAATAGTTGGAAGTGGGGATGTTTAGTCCTTGAATTGCAAGATTTTATTTCATGCTCTGAATTACCTCTGCATTGAGAATGTGGATCATTTAATCTGAGAAAAAAACGTATATAGTCATAGGTAAAGGAAAGGACTTGTAAGAAAACTATACTTAACTCATTACAGAAAGTTAGCTGTGTGCATTTTATATCTTCAGTACACACATGAATATAAAAACTACACATTTTCTTCATCTAGTTTTTACCAAAACTAGATTAAAGTATGAGTCATTTTTAACAGCTTTACTGAAGCATAATTTAAGTACTATAACATGCATCCATTGTAAGTGTGAATTAAATATTTTTTAATAAATTTATCGAGTTGTGCAACTATCACTGGAATCCACTTTTAGAACATTTCTGTCAGCCTCAAAAGTTCTCTTGCCTATGCTTTCAATTTCTGCATCTATCTTCACTAGTATTATTTTTGTCTCTAAAAATTTCCCATTTCTGTAAATTTCACATAAATGAAATTATACATGTAGTCTTTTGTGTCTGACTTCTTTCACTTGGCATAATGATTTTGAAGTTCATTAATACTGTCGTATGATTTAGTAGTTTATTTCTTTTCATTGCAGAAAAAAATATTCCATTGTATTGCTATACCTAATTTTCTTTATCCAAATTGGATTGTTTTCAGTTTGGGCTACTATAAGTAATTCTGCCATGAACATTCACAAATGAATCTTTGTGTGGACATGTTTTCAGTTTTCTTGGGTAAATTCTTAGGAGTGGAATTGCTAGATCACATAGGAAATTTATATTTAAGTTTTCAAGAAACTACTCATTATTGAAATGGAGCACTGATGTCTCCAACTAATATTTGGGAACTATTTCTTACTTTAGGTCCCTCAATTTTTGCTTCATGTATATCCGAGGCTTTTTTGTTTGGTATAGATATATTTAAATTGTTATATCTTTTTGAAGGATTGGCCCTTTTCTCAATGTGTGGTGTCTGTCTTTATCTTTTTTTTTTAATGGTTAAAAATAACTCTGTTATAAAAGTACAAGTATAATTTACATCACATGGTTCAGAAAAATAAACAAAACC
>NC_043713.1:46532405-46533592 GCF_006229205.1 Suricata suricatta
TACTTTGGGATCTGTGGCCTGTCACTAATGGAGGAAAGTGGAATTTGTAAAGTTCATCCTGCCCTGAATGTGAGCACACGGACTTCTGAATGCCTTCGAGATCTCCATCAGAGCTGGAAAACCAAGGACTCTGAACAGTGTTCCGAGAATGTGCACATCTCCCCGTGACTGACGTCCTCTAGCGGGGGAGGGTGGGCGGGGTTTGTGGCACCTGTAGCTCAAGGTGAAAAGCCATGTATAACCACGTGTGCTCTTTTTTTAAGAGGTAGAGTCTCACAATCAAACTGCGTGCTGCTGTCACTTTGGAATATGGTCTTGAGCCAGTGAACTTTGTCCTGGGTTTCAAGGAAAGCTTTGTGGAAGTTTGAACCACAGTGGACTCTGTTGTGGTTCTTAAATGTTTATACTGAATTTCTAAGAAGTTCTTCGGGCAAATTAACTGTATGTATGTAGGTTATCTTTTTAAAAAAAACTCTTCAGTACGGATTGTCTCATACTGTAAAATGGACACAAATCTGGAGATCAAGTTTACAGCTCACCAAACACTGATAATCTGTGGGGAACACTTCGTGATCATTTAAAACGCTTGACAGCTGATGGTAGGAGAGTGCTTTAATTAATTAAGTCTCTAGGATTCTTTGAAAACAAATGATTCCATAATTTTTAAAAAGAAAAATGACTTATTTTGTCTTATTAAGGAAAGTGTGCCAGTTAAACTTATGTGGCCTATGTAAATGAAATTAACTTCATAGCAAAGATGAATAGGCTTAACTAATACAGTAATTTTCTAAGTGGACATTGATTTAAGAGGACTATTATGTAACTGAGGGGAAAAATAATTTAACTACGTGTGAATGAGAAGGCTTTGTGCTGTGTGCGCCACTTATTTAGATGTTGCTGGGTGAGTAACAGTTACATTTGATTTTAAGTTCATTAGTTGCTTCTTTCTGGGGAGAAAACAGTCATGTAGAAGGAAAGACATTTAAGCGGTTTTGTTTATTTTTCTGAACCATGTGATGTAAATTATACTTGTACTTTTATAACAGAGTTATTTTTAACCATTAAAAAAAAAAGATAAAGACAGACACCACACATTGAGAAAAGGGCCAATCCTTCAAAAAGATATAACAATTTAAATATATCTATACCAAACAAAAAAGCCTCGGATATACATGAAGCAAAAATTG